>NW_020665368.1:0-9238 GCF_002925995.2 Terrapene triunguis
AAGTTTGCCCAGCTTGTGATAACTGACAGGATCAACAGGCAGATATGGTATTATACTGTGAAAAAATGTCTTCACCTATTATGTATTTGTACAACAGAACTGCACCCATTGGTCACATGATTGCGATACAGAGGGATTATTACCCTCTGTATATGTTAGACTATGAGCACTGAATTGAAAATAGTCATTTTAACTGCTTAACAGTATTGTATGTATATTTTCCCTATTAAGTCAGCTTTCATGCTGTAGTGTTACACATTCTCATGTAAGGAAGTCAGCAGGTTCTGTATATCTTTGTTCACTGCCTAACTCCATGGGTCTGAACTTGTTTGACTTCTAGACACTACTGCAATGCATTAAAAACAACAACAACAAGGTGTTTTGTTTTAAAAGGGGCAATGTTATCCCACTAAGGTCTAGTTATTTCTGTTAAACTGTACAGTTTCCACAGCTTTTTTTTCCTCTTTCATCTTCCTTGCTCTCTAGTTTCTTTCTCCTAGACTCAATTTTCAATTTTTTAAAAAGTGACCAAGGGGAACTAGCAAACAGGGGAGTTTGAGAGGGAGAGACGGAGGTCCCCCCTGCTGAACGAACAAGGTATGAGTACTAAGCTTGGGGTGAGTGGATTTGTTTGGCTGTTTGTGCTTTTCTTTCTCTTTCAGGTTATTTAAAGTTCCAGGGTGTCATAAATATAGAGAAACGAGTAGCATAAAATCCCTCCTTGGCAGCTGTACTGAATCGTTTTATCTGTAAGGGGTTAAGAAGCTCAAATAACCTAGTTGGCACCTGACCAGAAGGACCAATGAGGAAAGAATATACTGTGACAGAGTTCCTCCTCTATCTTGGTGGGTCCTGCGCTTATTGGCGGATTTTCTTGCCTCAGAGATTCACCATGTGGGCTGGGGAACAGCCCAGAGACCTTCCCCTCTGGAAGAACCCACAGTCCAGGTCAATTGGGAGGTTTGGGGGGAACCCAGGCCCGCCCTCTACTCTGGGTTCCAGCCCAAGGCCCTGTGGACTGCAGCTGTCTATAGTGCCTCCTGTAACAGCTGCATGACAGCTACAACTCCCTGGGCTACTTCCCCATGGCCTCCTCCAAACACCTTCCTTATTCTCACCACAGGACCTTCCTCCTGGTGTCTGGTAACGCTTGTGCTCCTCAGTCCTCCAGCAGCACACCCTCTCAGCTCCTTGCGCCTCTTGCTCCCAGCTCCTCACACTTGCACCACAACTGTAGTGAGCTCCTTTTTAAAACCCAGGTGCCTTGATTAGCCTGCCTTAATTGATTCTAGCAGCTTCTTCTTAATTGGCTCCAGGTGTCCTAATTAGCCTGCCTGCCTTAACTGGTTCTATCAGGTTCCTGGTTACTCTAGTACAGCCCCTGCTCTGGTCACTCAGGGAACAGAAAACTACTCATCCAGTGACTAGTATATTTGCCCTCTACCAGACTCCTATCCCCCACTGGTCTGGGTCTGTCACATAACTTTCAAATCGGGGAGGGGGGGGGAAGGTTTTGTTTGTGCTATTCTTTTGTTGTTCTCTATCCAGACGGAGGGAGAGACCAAGAGACCAAGGTACAACATCTCCTGAAAATATACCTGGAATGATCCATCTAAAATTACAAAAAAAATGTAAGTAGGGCAAGGAAATGCATTAGGTTAGCTTTAGTTTTGGCTTGTGAATTTTCCTATGCTACAAAGGTAGTTTTATTCCTGTTTTTGTAACTGTGAAGCTGAGCCCAGGGGTGGAATTCTCTGTGTTTTAAATCTTTTTATTACCCTCTAAAGTTACCTTCCATCCTGATTTTGCAGGTGTGAGTCTTTTACTTTTTTTCTCTATAATAAAGTTCTTCTTTTAAGAACCTGATTGATTTTCAGTGTCCTGAGACAAAGGGTCCGGTCTATGCTCACATTGCTAACCAATTGGGTATATTATTCTCAAGCTTCCCCACGAAATGGGGTGAAGGGGCTTGGGGGGATATTTTGGGGGGATAGGGATTCCAAGTGACCTTTCCCTGAATTTTTGTGTAAATCACTTGGTGGTGGCAGCAATACTGTCCAAGGACAAGGAAAGGAATTTGTGCCTTGGGGAAGTTTTAACCTAAGCTGGTAGAATATAAGCTTAGGGGGTCTTTCATGTGGGTCCCCACATCTGTACCCCAGAGTTCAGAGTAGGGAGGGAACCTTGACACAGGGTCAGTTTGATTTGTGTGTTTGGGGACTGCTTGAGACTTTGTTCCCTGGATCATCCTTGATCATCTTTGATCTGCCTCAATCAATCAGCCTTGTTATCACCCTCTCCCTGTGTGATTAATGAGGGGGTAGGGCTGACCTAGGCGAGAAGGCCTTAAAAGCCAGATTCTAAGCAACCAAACAAGGGAGTTTTTAAGGAGGGAATGATAATATAAATCTCTATGGTTAGGAAAGGCCGCATCACCATTGCCAACGCTGCTCCTGTCTCCTCCACCTGCACCTGTATCCAGAGAACCTAACCATGGATCCCTCTACCCAGATCCTTGTTGGATTTGCAGAGACTGTGGCCTGCATTTCCCACTCTCAGAAAGCCAGGCTGGAGAGACCGTCCAGTGTGAAAGGTGTCTGCTGGTGGATTCTCTCAAGAAGCACATAGGAGAAGGAGAAGCTATGTACCCCCAAGGCTAGGAGGATCTCAGGCACCAGTCCATGGAAGAAACGTATGGTAGTGGTGGTTGGTGACTCTCTTCAGAGGGGGACAGAGGCACCCATCTGTCAGCCTGAAATGGCATCCCAGAAGGTATGCTGCCTGCCAGGGGCCCATGTCCAAGACATTACAGAGGGATTCTCGAGGATCATCCAGCCCTCTGACTATTACCCCATGCTCCTCATCCATGTGGGCAGTAACCATACTGTGAAAAGGACTGGTGAGCAGAGATGGGGTTCACCTATTGAGGAAGGGGAAGAGCATATGTGGATACAGATTGGCTAACCTAGTGAGGAGGGCTTTAAACTAGGTTCAATGGGGGAAGGTGACAAAAGCCCACAGGTAAGTCAAAAACATGGAGACATGGGAGAAGGGTCAATATCTGGGGGGAGCAGGGACCATTATAGCAGGGATAAGGGAGAGACAAGAGAGAACACAGGGGAGGTGGCAGGGGAATCAAATCGGTATCTGAGGTGTCTGTATACTAATACGAGAAATACATGGAATAAGCAGAAAGAACTTGAAATGCTAGTTAACAAAACACAATTATGACATAGTTGGCATCACAGAGACTTGGTGGGCTAATATTCATGACTGGAATATTGGTATAGAAGGGTACAGCTTGCTCAGGATGGACAGGCAGGGAAGAAAGGGAGGAGGTGTTGCCTTATATATTAAAAATGTATACACTTGGACTGAGGAAATAGGAGACAGACTTGTTGAAAGTCTCTGGGTAAGGATAAAAGGAGTAAAAAATAAGGGTGATGTCATGGTAGGGGTCTACTACAGACCACCTAACCAGGAAGAAGAGGTGGATGAGGTTTAAAAAAAAAAACACAACAAAATCATCCAAAGCACAGTACTTGGTGGTGATGGGGGACTTCAACTACCCAGACATCTGTTGGGAAAATATAGCAGAGCACAGATTATCCAAAAAGTTCTTGGAATGTATTGGAGACATTTTTTTATTTCAGAAGGTGGAGAAAGCTACTCCTTCTAATTAAGCCTCAACTGGAGTATTGTGTCCAGTCCAGTACCATTTAGGGAAGATATGGACAAATTACAGAAAGTCCAGGGAAGAGCAACAAAAATGATTAACGGTCTAGAAAACATGACCTACGCGAGAAGATTGAAAAAATTGTCTGGAAAAGAGAAAACTGAGAGGAGACATGATAACAGTTTTCAAGTACATAAAAGGTTGTTACAAGGAGGAGTGAGAAAAATTGTTCTCCTTAACCTCTGAGGATAGGACAAGAAGCAATGGGCTTAAATTGCATCAAGGACAGCTTAGCTTGGACATTAGGCAAAACTTCCTGTCAGGGTGGTTAGGCACTGGAATAAATTGCCTAGCGAGGTTGTGGAATCTCCACCATTGGAGATTTTTAAGAGCAAGTTAGACAAACATTGCTCAGGGATGGTCTAGATCAGGGGTTCTCAAACTGGGGGTTGGGACCCCTCAGGGGGTTGTGAGGTTATTACATGGCGGGTCGTGAGCTCTCAGCCTCCACCCCAGACCCCGCTTTGCCTCCAGCATTTATAATGGTGTTAAATATATTAAAAAGTGGTTTTAATTTGGGGGCCGGGGGGGAGGTGGGGAAGGGTCACACTCAGAGGCTTGCTATGTGAAAGGGGTCACCAGTACAAAAGTTCGAGAACCACTCATCTAGACAATACATAGTCCTGCCAGGAATGCCAGGAAATGGATTAGATGATCTCTCAAAGTCCCTTCCCATACTATGATTCAGCCTCCTGAAGAGTGAGCCAAAGCAAAAATGACTGGACAAGGAGTCATTATGTTCAGAAGCAGACAAAGCACTGTAGGCCAGAAACAATTGGGGGCTTCTGTATGGTGTAACTGGGAATAATTGTTTATCTCCCTCTTTCAGTTTTGTGCCTGCAAGGATTTAGCACAAGGTCTCATCCAGCACCAGCACCTCAGCTATGAAGTACCTGTGTGTGCATACACATGGATACGCACATAGGTCAGGATATTCAGTTCTATCACTGAACATCAGAGGGGATTAGTGGGTGCAAGATGCTAGTGTTTCCATGCCTCATTTTATTCTGGTCACCCTGGTGACATTTTTGAAGTGAATATTTCAATTGGGCAGTTAGCCTGTATGGAAAATGTGACTAGCACCATACAGATCAACCAGCAAGGGTAAGCAAAATGACCAGCTATTACCCACCTCCTTTCAAAACAGAATATTCACACAGCATCTGGCAGAACAAGGGCCTGCAACCTGCTGCCCCCAAGCCACTAATCCAGCAGTCAATCTACTTGAGGAAAATTAACATTCAAGAGGAGAAGAACTTTAGCAATAGTAAAACCCAGTTTAAGTCAAGCAGCATGTGAATTACCTGTAAGTGTATTACATTGTCACAGGGTACACCACTCCCTGCTACTCTGACACCTACTCATGGTCACTTTGGGGTGGTTTCCCCCCCTTCCAGGGTATAGTCCATCAGTAGTCCTAGGCAGTCTTCCCATTCACTGCCTCAGTTCTATGCCACACCCTCAGTGGCTGGTAGGGGAACCCAGGCCCACCTTCTTCTCTGGTTTCCAGTCCAGGGACCCTCAGCTCAGCAGTTCTGGGCTCTACCCTCTCACCTCCTTCCCTGAACTGCTTCGTGGTCTCCACCCACTCCCACACCCCACCGCTTTCTCTGGTAGTACCAGCAGCACCAAACCAACTCCCTCTTCTCAGGGCCAGGGAGAGACTGCAGCTACAGAGAGGGCTGTGCTGAGTGGCCGGGCTGAAGTGCTGCCGTGACGTAGCTGCAGCGGTTCCATGTAAAGATTGGTGAGGCCGGACCTGACTCCGGTGTGACTTGAGGGGCTCAGAATTGGCTCTGTTTTCCTTCAGATGTGAAGGCGAATAAGGAAATAAACCCTGTTACCTGATCACAGACAGATCCTGGGTTGTCTGTAATCCTGGGACTGGTATAAGGAATCCAGGTAAATCTCAATCAGCCTAGGTACTTCTCTGGCCCCTATCACTGCAGTCTCTGTGCACCTCGAAATTATTAAGGGATTCTACCCGTGCAATGCATGTGAAGTAGGGAAGTGTTATTCTTAGTTGATAGGGGGCCTGGGAAATTAAATGACTAGCCCAGGGTCACCTAGGGAAATTGGCCCAGATTCTTAAGAAGGTATTTAGGCACTTAACTCCCATTGAAATCAGTGGGAGTTAAGCATCTAAATACCTTTGAGGTCAGATCTGGGCCTTTGTGGTTGAGTTAGGAATAGAACCCATGACTTCCCAGGCTCAGTTCAGTATCCTACCTACTAGACCATCCTTTTCTCCTACTTAAAATGAAGCCAGCAGTTACACCAGGGCCCTCCCACTAACTTTTATATATGTGCATATTTTTTCAGTCGCACATGGATCATGAGTATGATTGAAATCCAGAGTCTTCAGATCCACAGCCAAGACCTGTTCTGCTTAACAGTTCCTCCTCCTATTGGTGTTGTCCTGGAAATGAGCTGATATGTCCCTGCTACCTCTATTTTATGGCTGTTGTGGCCTCCCAAGAGATGATGTGGAAAGAGGAGGCGCCTGGGGCACTATTTAAGTTGGGTTTCTCCCTATGGCTGAGGTAATTCAGTCTTTGGCAGCAGGGGAGTAGAGGCAGGAGCTCTGAAAGATGGTGAGTCCCCACAGAGTTGTGTGGAAAGGGGGAATATTCTGGCTGTAGCTGGTGGGATGTGTATATTGTTTGTTAAGCTCATGTGTGTCTGTCTCATTTATGGCTAATTTTACCCCTTCTTTTGGGTGATTTAGGTTTCCTTTTGGGGGGGAGGGGTGGGCAGAGAGAAGTGTGCCAAGAATCAATGGTTAGTGCCAACAGTGTATTTCGTGTGAGTCACATTAGCAAAAGTAAACAAGAGTAAGGCCAGGTGTACACTACAGACTTATATCGGTATAACCGTGTCACTCAGGGATGTGAAAAATCTGCTACAGCCCTGCCACTAAAAGGCGCGCAGTGTAGCTGCTGTTTGTCTGCAGGAGAGAGCTCTCCTGCAGACAAAACAGTTCCACCCCCAAGGAGCAGCACCAGCTGCTGTTCACACAGGCGCTTTTCATAGTTAAACTTTTGTTTTTCCGGGAGTGTGTGTGTGTGTGTTGTTGTTGTTGTTGTTTGTTTTTTAACACCCCGGAAAGACAAGTTCCAGTGTAAACAAAACCTCAGAGTTTCACTGCTTGCTAAGTACTAGGTGAAATAGATTGTTTAGTGTAGTTAACACATTTTAAGGGACCATTCAAGGTGAAGTGGCCTGTTAACACTCCTCCAGTCACACGGAAGAAAGTAAAGGGGCAGAGGAGAAAGCAGTTCGGGGAGGTTGTTAGTGGTTTACAGATTGTTGTAAATAAACCATAAACCCAGTATCTTTATTCAGTCCAGGATTTTTAGTGTCTAGCAAAGTTATGAATTTAAACTCCCAGGCCCGTCTTTTTGAAAGTGTTGTGCAGGTTTCCTTTGAGGGCGAGGGCTGATAGATCACATACAAGAGTGATTGCTCTGTGGGAAGTGCTCACCCACAGATGATGTGGTGGCCTTATCTTATCATTTTCCTGTTCATTTGTGAGCATAGTGATTCTCTGGTTTCACCCACATAGTTGTTATTGGGGCATTTAGTGCACTGGATGAAGTAAACCATGTGGTGTGATTGGCATGTGTAGGACCCATGGATCTTGAAAGGTGTGTTGATCATTGTAGCAGTGGAGTTGTGTCTGCAGGTTTTGCATTGGTTGTTCTGGCAGGGTCTGGTGCCACTGTGAGTTGGTGTGCAGTGGCATAGCCAGGTTCTAAGTGCAGGGGGAGCAAACATAAAAAAGGCGCCCCCCCCCCCTTGGCTCCTCCTCTGGCCGCTCCGCGCCCCCACCTTGGCTGGCTCCTTCGGCCGCGCCACGTCCCCCCCCCGGCTCCTCCGGCCATGCTGCGCTGCGGCCATGCTGCGCCCCCCCTCGGAGGGGCTCGGTCCGGGAGGCGGGGGCCGGGCACAGTGCGGCCCGGCCTGGCCCGGCCGAGAAAGTTTTTAGGGTGCGGTCGGGGGGGGGGGGGAGAAGAGGCGAGAAAGTTTCACGCGCCCCCGGGCGAGACTCACCAGCTGCCGAGCGATCTCGGAGGAAGCCATGACACCGCGCCAGGCAGCCGCCACGGGAGGGGGAGGGGAGAGGCGTGCGGGAAGCTCCAGGCGGTTGGAATGTAACCGGCAGCTAGAGGGTCCGCGCGGGGGTGCGGGGCCAAGCAAACGGGCGAGGAGGGGTGTGGTGTAAGGGAGTGGGGTCACGGGGGCAGCCCGAAGGGCGGGGCCGCGCTGTAACCGCTTCGCACCCCTGCCCCGGGGCGATCCCCGCACGCGGCGGGCTGGAGTCTCGGATGTGACGTGAGCAGGGAGCGGACGGTTGGTCCCTACCCTACCCCCCACTCCCCTGCCTGTATAATGGGCCGCGAGCCGCTGCTGGGAGATGCTGCTGCTGCCGCATTAGCAAGGGGTGGGGAGCGCTCGGCCGCCGATCCCTGAGCCGCCACAGGCGATGTTGGGGCCGTGCTGAGCGTGGGGCGTGATGGCCGAGGAGCCGGCCCCCTTGCTCCTCCGACCGCGCCCGCCGCCCCCCCCAATGACTCCTCCGGCCATGCTGCCCCCCTTTGCCTGCAGGAGCCCAGCGCCGGCCCGGCAGGCCAAGCTTCAGCGCAGAGCGTGGGCCCCGCCCGCTGGTGCCATGGTAACCCCTAACTAAGGTGCCGCTTTTGGAAAATGTGCTGAGGGGAAGCGGCTGCTTCCCCTGCACACCTCCCCCCCCCCAGCTACGCTACTGTTGGTGTGTCCTGGTCTGTGGGGGGCTTGCTTCTGATGATGAGCTTGGAGAGATTAGGGGTTGTTTCTGAAGGCCAGAAGTGGCGTTCAGGAAAGATTTCTTTCAGGGTGGGGTTCCTATCAAGTATGCATTTTAGTTGTTTGATACCCCATATGAGTTGCAGTGTAGGGTAGTAGGTGACAACTAAGGGTGTGCAGTCGGTGGGGGTTTTATTTCTGTATTGAAGCACATTTCCTTGGTGTATTTGAGTGTCCCGTTCCATGATGTAATCTACTTCTCTGGTGGGTGTCCCCCTTTGGTGAAGGCGGTTTTGAGCGTGTTAAGGTGCCTGTCCCGGACTTTCTCCTCCGAGCGTATTCTGTGGTATCTGAGTGCCTTCCTCTCTCTACCCTTGGTTGCGGTGGAGCTCTGGCGCCACTTGCTGGTTGTGATTTCAAAGCTTGGTGGAAAAACAAATAACTGCAAGGGAGGGGGAAGCAACTCTCTCACTGAGCCCTGGTCTACGCTACCAGCCTATGTTGGTATAAAATGCATTCCCCGAGCGACACATTATATTGACCTAGCCCCCCGGGTAGACTGGTTTCTCCTATGGACATAGCTACTGCCTCTCGGGGAGGGGCAGCACCTGCGCTGACGGGAGAAGCTCTTTCAGTGGCATAGGTAGTGTCTTCACTAAATGCTGCAGCGCTGTAAGTGTGAGCACCTGCCTGGGATAAATCAATCGCCACAAAACA
>NW_020665368.1:9248-9556 GCF_002925995.2 Terrapene triunguis
GAAATGTCTCAGTGGTACTCTAATCAGGTTGTCATTATATTAACTTGCTTCAGCACTTTGCAAAAACAGTAGTGCTTGACACTGTGTCAAATTAGCTGATGTCAGCTGATGTGCACACTAAAGAGAACTTTTGTTTTATTGTCTGGAAAAAAAAATAAAGTCAGCAGCTGATTACTGCACATGCACAGAGGCACAAACCCTAAACAAAGACACACGCTTGTGGACCATGTCAACTTTAGGGCGACAGCACAATAAACACTTAGACACATGAGTATCTAGGCCACTGAGTTTTAAAGTTACTCACATGC
>NW_020665369.1:0-39500 GCF_002925995.2 Terrapene triunguis
GGGGGGGGGGGAGAGGGGTTAGTTGGGTTTGTGCTGCATGTTAACCCGGAAACCGCAGCCCTTCCTTTTACATTGCAAATCCATTTTAAATGGCCAACCCAACGGGTGCTTGGTATCGGAAATGAGGGCGCTGCTGTTTGAAACCATTCCCACATGTTATGAAGGTTAAAAAAGCCAAAAGACTGTGGCTTACCATGGCTGCCTGCAAGCCGAATTCTGTTGCCTGGCACTGCGTGAGTGATCTCTCACACCAAACCGGCAGGCCCTCAATATAAGAGGAAAAATGCGACCTTGTAACGAAAGCACATGTGCTGTGTAATGTGAACAGCAAAATTGAACGTGAAAGAGTGTACCCATTGTTCTCTAAAATGTGTCTTTTTTTAACCACTTCTCCCTTCTCCTCCACCAGCTGCAAATGTTTCTCCTTCGCAGAGGCTAGTGAAGATTAGAAGGAGAAAACGGCGGACTCGGGATGATATGTTCTCGGAGCTCCAGATGTCCTCCCATGCTGACAGAGCACAGCAGAATGCGTGGAGGCAGTCAATGTCAGAGTGCAGAAAAGCACAATATGAACGAGAGGAGAGATGGTGGGCTGAATCGCGGGCTGAAGAGAGCATGTGGCGGGCTGAAGAGGATAGGTGGCGTCAGATTGCTGACAGAAGGCAAGAGTCGATGCTCCGGCTGCTGGAGCATCAAACTGATATGCTCCAGCGTATGGTTGAGCTGCAGGAAAGGCAGCAGGAGCAGAGACCGCCGCTACAGCCCCTGTGTAACCAACAGCCCTCCTCCTCAAGTTCCATAGACTCCTCACCCAGACGCCCAAGAACGCGGTGGGGGGGCTCCAGCCACCCAGCCACTCCACCCCAGATGATTGCCCAAGCATCAGAAGGCTGGCCTTCAATAAGAGTTAAAGTTTTAAACTACAGTGTGTCCTTGTCCTTCACTCTTCCCCCACCCCTCCTGGGCTACCTTGGCAGTTATCCCCCTAGTTGTGTGATGAATTAATAAAGAATGCATGAATGTGAAGTAACAATGACTTTATTGCCTCTGCAAGCGGTGTTCGAAGGGGGGAGGGGAGGGTGGTTAGCTTACAGAGAAGTAGAGTGAACCCGGGGGGGCAGTTCATCAAGGAGAAACAAACAGAAGTTTCACACCGTAGCCTGGCCAGTCACAAAACTGATTTTCAAAGCTTCTCTGATGCGCACTGCGCCCTGCTGTACTCTTCTAACCGCCCTGGTGTCTGGCTGCGCGTAATCAGCGGCCAGGCGATTTGCCTCAACCTCCCACCCCGCCATAAATGTCTCCCCCTTACTCTCACAGATATCGTGGAGCGCACAGCAAGCAGCAATAACAATGGGGATATTGGTTTCGCTGAGGTCTATCCGAGTCAGTAAACTGCGCCAGCGCGCTTTTAAACGTCCAAATGCACATTCTACCACCATTCTGCACTTGCTCAGCCTATAGTTGAACAGGTCCTGACTACTGTCCAGGCTGCCTGTGTACGGCTTCATAAGCCATGGCATTAAGGGGTAGGCTGGGTCTCCAAGGATAACTATAGGTATTTCATCATCCCCAACGGTTATTTTCTGGTCCAGGAAGAAAGTCCCTTCCTCCAGCTTTTGAAACAGACCAGAGTTCCTGAAGACGCGAGCAACATGTACCTTTCCCGGCCATCCCATGCTGATGTTAGTGAAACGTCTCTTGTGATCCACCAGGGCTTGCAGCAGCATTGAAAAATACCTTTTTCGGTTTATGTACTCGGTGGCTTGGTGCTCCGGTGCCAAGATAGGGATATGGGTTCCGTCTATCGCCCCACCACAGTTAGGGAATCCCACTGCAGCAAAGCCATCCACTATGACCTGCACGTTTCCCAGAGTCACCACCCTTGATATCAGCAGGTCTTTGATTGCGTTGGCTAGTTGGATCACAGCAGCCCCCACAGTAGATTTGCCCACTCCAAATTGATTCCCGACTGACCGGTAGCTGTCTGGCGTTGCAAGCTTCCACAGGGCTATCGCCACTCGCTTCTCAACTGTGAGGGCTGCTCTCATCCTGGTATTCTGGCGCTTCAGGGCAGGGGAAAGCAAGTCACAAAGTTCCATGAAAGTGCCCTTACGCATGCAAAAGTTTCGCAGTCACTGGGAATCGTCCCACACCTGCAACACGATGCGATCCCACCAGTCTGTGCTTGTTTCCTGGGCCCAGAATCGGCATTCCATGGCATGAACCTGCCCCAGTAACACCATGATTTGCACATTGCTGGGGTCCGTACTTTGTGAGAGGTCTATGTCCATGTCAATTTCTTCATCACTCTCGTCGCCACGCTGCAATCGCCTCCTCGCCTGGTTTTGCTTTGGCATGTTCTGGCTCTGCATATACTCCAGGACAATGCGCGTGGTGTTCATAATGCTCATAATTGCCGCGGTGATCTGAGCGGGCTCCATGATCCCAGTGCTATGGCGTCTGGGCTGAAAAAAGGCGCGAAACTATTGTCTGACGGAGGGAGGGAGGGGCGAGTGATGACATGGCTTACAGGGAATTAAAATCAACAAAGGTGGCTGTGCATCAGGGAGAAACACAAACAACTGTCACACAGAATGGCCCCCCCCAAAGATTGAACTCAAAACCCTGGGTTTAGCAGGCCGTTGATTTCACGGAGGGAGGGGGAAGCAAATGAATACAGAACAAATCTGGTCCATCTATCTTTTACATCTTAGGCTGGCAGCAGATGGTGCAGCATGACTGATAGCCATCGGCATCTTCTGGGTGCTTGGCAGAAGATGCTGCATTACGATTGCTTGCCATCATCGTCAAGATGGTGCAATAGGACTGCCGGCAGGACTGAATCTCCAGGAGACAAAACATGCCTGCCCAGGCGCCTCTGACCAAACTCACTGAGAAGTACAACGATGATGGATACCAATCATAATACACCATCTACTGCCAAAAGGCAAGGAGCTGCTGCTGTATAGCAATGCAGTCCCACGTCTGCCAGTACCCAGATAGCCGATGACGGCTACCAGTCATACTGCACCATCTACTGTCAAAAGGCAATTAGCTGCTGCTGTGTAGCAATGCAGTACCACGTCTGCCGGCACCCAGATGACATATGGTGACGGTGAGCTGAGCTGAGCTGAGCGGGCTCCATGCTTGCCGTGGTATGTCGTCTGCACAGGTAACCCAGGAAAAAAGGTGCGAAACGATTGTCTGCCGTTGCTCTCACGGGGGGGGGGGGGGGAGGGAGGCCTGACGACATGTACCCAGAATCCCCCGCGACACTGTTTTTGCCTCATCAGGCATTGGGATCTCAACCCAGAATTCCAATGGGCGGTGGAGACTGCAGGAACTGTGGGATAGCTACCCACAGTGCAACGCTCCGGAAGTTGATGCTAGCCTCTGTACTGTGGACGCGGTCCGCCGACTTAATGAACTTAGAGCATTTTATGTGGGGACACACACAATTGACTGTATAAAAACGATTTCTATAAAACCAGCTTCTATAAATTTGACCTAATTTCGTAGTGTAGACATACCCTAAGACTGCAGAACATAGACTTTTGCTCTCCCTAATACTGTCAGTTTTCCCTCATAGAAAATAAAAGATGTTTCCGAAGAAGACTTCAGGAGCTCAGTATGGGAAGAGAAAAGCTCAGTTGCAATCTAGTTTGCAGCAAGGGGCACATTCGATGGGAAAATATCTGAAACAGAACAACCTAGACTGGGCTTTAGGCAGTAGCGATCGTTCCAGTGCAGAAGAAATTGAGGAGAGAAGCATAAATGATAGAAGTCCTCTTGCTAAGGAATTAGCAGATTTACCGGAAGATAAGGAATGGAAATGTGAGGAAAGTGATGGAGAATCATCCAGTTTTGCTGGCGCCGTAAAGGAGAGTGATGGTAAAGAAGAATCTGGTTCACATGAAAAGAAGAAAAAAGGTAAAGAAGACTCAACCTTGCATGACGACAGAAACAGCATTGAGAAAAATTGAACACCACAAATTGATACATCAGATCCTGCTTTATGGCCGGCAATCCTAAACTCTGAGGAAATGACATTTCCAGTAAATGAGCAGAAGCAACATTTCTCAAAGTCACACTGCAAAAGAGGCTCGAGAATGGTAAGAAACTGAATTGGCGTTGTCAGTTGAGTTTCAGTAAACTAGCCAAAGTGTTCTGTTCTTGTTGCAAAATATTTGACAAGAATGCCAAATCGTTGCTTGCGCTTTCCAGGTACAATTACTGGCATAACTTAGCTGATGCTCTGAAGCAACATGAAAAGTCACCTGGCCATTTTACAGTCTAGCTCAAGCTGAATATATGCACAGATGTAGAAAACAAGCGCATTATTAATGTAGAAACCCAGCATTGGAGGAATGTGCTCGAGTGTCTGATCTCAATTATCCTCTTCCTTGCAAAGAATAATTTGGCTTTCCGGGGCCTGTTGGATAAGTTGTTCACTGAACATAATGGTCCCCGCACCAGTTCCCACAGCTCCCATTGGCCGGGAAGGGCAAATCACGGCCACTGGGAGCTGCGGGCAGCCGTGCCTGTGGACGGTCAATGTAAACAAACTGTCTCGCGGCCCACCAGTGGATTACCCTGACAGGCTGCGTGCAGCCCGCGGTCCGCAGGTTGCCCACCACTGATAGTTGATGCTGAAAACAGGATACATATCAGGTGGAAGATCCTCACGGATAATGTTACAAATCTGACTGTGAAGCTACTAAGTGACTCTCGCTGGGAGAGCCACATTGACAGCATAGGGCCAGAGAGGCATCAAGTGACTGAGGTTTACGACGCCCTGATGGAACTGGCTCAGTTGAGGAAAGCCGAGGCCAGAATCTGACACAAGGCGCAAAGCCTGGCAAACAACATCACTGACTTCAAATTTCTGGTCTCAATTGTGGTTTGGCACGATACCCTGTTCTAAGTAAATGTTGTAAGCAAGGCATTACAAACTCAATCGATGGACATTGCAACCATGAGCAGCTACCTTGATTCCGTTGTGGCCTACAGACACAACAGATTTGAATATGTCATCACTGCTGCCAAATAAATAGGGGGAAACTTAGGAGTTGAGCCTGTTTTCAAAGAAACTCGTATTCATTGGAAGAAAAGACAGTTTGGTTTTGAGGCCAGAGATGAGGTGATGAGAAGCTCGGAAGAAAAATTCAAGATGGAGTTTTTTTGCTCACTCGTTGACACTGCTTGAGTGTTCACTGAAGAAAGGTTTGGACAAAGGAAGCACCATGAAAACACCTGGGGGTTTTGTATGACCTTAGTAAGCTGCCAGCGGACAGGAAAACACTCTTGAACAATTGTACGGACCTTCACCAGACACTGACACATGAAGGATGTTTGGACGTCTCTATGTCAAACTGGACAACATCCATCACATTATGCCATGCGGGAAGCACTCTTCACTCCAAGTTCTCCAATTCATTCATGATGCAGAGCTGAAGGACACTTTTCCTAATGTGTGGATAGCTGTGAGGATTCTGATCATGCTGCCGGTCACAGATGCGAGTGGTGAGTGCAGCTTTTCGAAGCTCAGGTTCATTAAAACTTACCTTTGATTGACGATGGCTGATCAGAGACTGACATCACTTGCTATTTCATTGGCCAGTCTTTGGATCTCTCTGACGTTGTGCTTCAGTTCGTGAGGGCAAAGGTGATATTAGTTAGTCCAGGGAGGGTGCATTGTAACTGCTGTGCAATAACAGTTTATCTTTGGAGTGTTATTCATTAAAAAGGCATTTGAAATTATTAATTGTGTGCGCGCATAACTGTCTTATGGTAAAGACTAGTCCTGCATTCCTAACAGAAAGAAAGTGAATCCTACTAGAATTTCTCTTTTAGTATTTAGATGGTTCCTACAGAAATCCAGCAATTGTCTCTTGCAAGGATAGGAATTCATGGTCTGTGCAAATACTTTAAGTCAGGCAGTAAATTGACTTACCTCCCCTCTACATAGGTTACACAGCTTCAGCTTTCAGCCACTGGATCATGTTATACCTTTCTCTGCTAGGTTGAAGAGCCCATTGTTAAATGTTTGTCTGCCCCGGAGATACTTACAGATTGTAATCAAGTCACCCCTTAACCGTCTCTTTTTTAAGCTAAATAGACTGAGCTTGGAGTCTACAGTAGAACCTCAGAGTTATGAACACCAGCATTATGAACTGACCAGTCAGCCACACACCTCATTTGGAACTGGAAATACAAAATCAGGCAGCAGCAGAGACATCATTTTTTTTTTTAAAAAAAAGAGCAAATACATACAGTACTGTATTAAATGTAAACGACTAAAAACAAAGGGAAAGCAGCATTTTTCTTCTGTATAGCAAAATTTCAAAACTGTATTAAGTCAATGTTCAGTTGTAAACTTTTGAAAGACCAACCATAACATTTTGTTCAGAGTTACAGTAGAAATGGAAGTTGTTTGTATCACTATAAGGGATGTTTTTTAACCCTTTAATCATTCTTGTTGCTCTTTGAATTCTCTCCAGTTTATCGATATTCTTTTTGAATTGTGGGCACTAGAACTAAACACAGTATTCCAGCTATGGTTGCACCAGTGCCAAATGCAGAGGTAAAATAACTTCCGTACCCTTACTCAAGATCCCCTGGTGTATGCTTCCCAGGATCACAGTAGCTCTTTTGGCCACAGCATCACACTGAAAGCTCATGTTCAGCTGATTATCCTCCTCCCAAATCTTTGCCGGAGCACTTCTTGCTAGGAAAGAATCCCCCATCCTGTAAGTATGGCCTACATTCTTTGTTCCTAGATGTATACATTTAACCATATTAAACCATATATTGTCTGCTTGTGCCCACTTTACCAAGCAATCCAAGTTCCTCTGGATCAGTGACCTGTCCTTTTCATTACTTACCACTCCCCCAATTTTTGCATCATCTGCATACTTTATCAGTGATGATTTTATGTTTTCATCCAGGTCATTGATAAAAAAAAGAAAAGAAAAGCTAAATAGCGTAAGGCCAAGAAACGATCACTGCAAGACCCCACTGGAAACACACCCACTCAGTGATGATTCCCCATTTACAATTACATTTTGACACCTATCAGTTAGCCAGTTTTTATCCAGTTAATGTATGCCATCTTAATTTTATATCATTCTAGGTTTTTTTAAATCAAAATATTGTGGTACCAAGTCAAAAGCCTTACAGAAGTGTAAGTCTATTATGTCAATACTATTACCTTCATCATCCAAATTTTTAATTTAATCACAAAAAGATATGAAGTTAATTTGACAGGATGTATTTTCCATAAGCCCATGTTGAATTGCATTAATTATATTACCCTCCTTTAATTCTTTGTTAATCAAATCCCATATCAACTGTTCCATTATCTTGTTGGGGATCAAAGTCAGGCAGACAGGCCCATAATTACCTGGATCATTCTGTCTATCCTTCTTAAAAATTGGCACATTAACTTTATTCCAGTGTTCCGGAACTTCCCCAGTGCTCCAAGACTTAATGAAAAGCAACATTAATGGTCCAGTGTGCTTCTCAGCCAGATCTTTTAAAACTCTTGGATGCAAGTTATCTGGACCAACTGAATTAAAAATATTTAACTTTAGTAGGTTCTGTTTAACATTCTCCAGAGATACTAGTGGAATGGAAAGAGTGTTATCACCTAATGACGAGACTGTCATCTGTTTTTCCCCCAAATACAGAACAGAAATAATTATTGAACATTTTTGCCTTTTTTTGCATTATTATTAATCATTCTACCATTTCCATCTAGCAATGGATCAGTCCCACTGTCAGGATTCTTTTTGCTCCTAATATATTTTTTTTAAATCTTTTTTATGGTCCTTAACTCTGCTGGCCATAGATTTCTTCTTCTGTCCCTTTGCTTTCCTTAGCACTTTTCTACAATTCCTAATTTGTTTTACTAGCAATTGCCCCTTTCTTCCATTTGTTATATATTATTTTTTATTTTTATAGCTGCCTCTACTTCTCCTCTAAACCAGGTCAGTTTTTTAAATTGACACTGTCTTCTTTCTCAGTTGCAGGATTGTGGGGTTTGGGGGCATCTAGTATATGGTGCTCTTAAATGATTCCCAATTAGCATTCATATTTTTCTGATTAAATTCTTTCTCCGAGCTGCTTTGGCTCGTAATTGTTTTCAGCTTCGTGAAATTGGCCCTTTAAAAGCACCAAGTGTATAGAGTACTGCTCTGGACTTTATTCTGCTTGCTTATTATAAATATGATCAAATCATGATCACTTGCACCTAAGTTCTGTGATCAGTTTCTCTGTATCTGTTAGGACAAGGTCTAATTAAAAAATTCCCCCATATTGGCTGTAACCCTTTTTCTGAGTTAAAAAATGGTCATCAATAATATTTAGAAATTCCAAGGATGTTTTAGGACTGGCAGCATGAGCCTTACAGCATATGTCACTCAGATTGCAGTCCCTCATGATCACCCAGTTTTTGTTGTTTTTCTCTACAAATAGGTGCATAAGGAGCCAGTCACCCTGTTCCCTGGTGTGATTTTGGTGGTCCGTAGCAGACACCAACTAATACCCCATCTCGTGCTTTATCTGTTAGGATGCTGCGGGAGTGAAGTCTCTTGTCTTCAGCAGAAGCATGGGGGTTTGGGAAAAACACGTCAGTGAATACTTTGATGTGAAATTTAGAAACAAGCTTGGGGAGACCCTTGGGGTGTAGTCACAGAGAAGCCTTCTCTTTGTGAAAAGCAGTATAAGGAGGGTCCACCACGATGGCGCTGAGCTCCCTCCTGGCCAAAGTGATCGCCACTAAGAATGCCACCTCCATGGATAAGTAGGTCAAGCAACACCTCACCATGGGTTTGAAAGTGTTGACATGAGATTAAGTTCTCACTGAGGTGTAGGTTTGATCACTGGTGGGAAAGTCCAGATTAGGCCTTTCATAAACCGTACTGACACTGGATGAGTAAAGACAAAACGTCCTTCTATCAGGGGGAGGAAGGCACTAATCGCTGCTAGGTGCACTCGACACCAGCTAATAGAGAGACCTGAAGTCTTCAGGGACAGGAGATAGTCTACGAGTGGCTGGAGAATTTTGGTGGAGTTGTGCCCAGGCCAAAATGCATCGCCACTGGGCCAGCTAGCAGGTTCTCTAGTAGAATCTTTTCTGCTTTGGTTAAGGATAGTCTGAACGGGGACCGAGTATGAGTGGTCTATTTCTGAGGCCCTCCAAACACCAGGCCATGAGGCAAAGTGAGCTAGGATTGGAGTGATTGATTTCTCTCCCTCCCCGTCCTGGGTTAGGAGGTCCAGGAATGGGTGGATCCTGTTTGGAGGGTGGGACAACATCATTAGAAGTTCCATGAACTAGAATTGTCTGGGTCAGTAGGGTTCTAAGAGAATGACGTTGGCTCTGTTGCAACGTATCTTCCCTAGGACGTGTGGAAGTAGGGGAAGGGGAGGAAAGGGAGATCCGAGATAGTTTATCCAGAATAGCAGAAGAGCATTGCCCTGGAAACCGCGACCTGTGGCACCTCTGGAACAATATACGGGGAAGTTCCTGTTAGTTTGGGACGCAAAAAGATCCTAGAGCGGTGTCCCTCCTGTAAATATCTCACTTAGGCCTGTGTGGTGGAGCTCCCACTCCTGTCTTTCACCAAGCTTCTGCTTAGTCTGCCTGCAAGAGGCTTATGAATACCGGGATGGTAAGTAGCTCGTATTGTGATTTGGTTCCAGGAGCGCACCAGTTCCTGACAGTCTGACAGCTTCCAGGCAGAGGGGACAAGATCTCGCTCCTCCTTATTGGCTTATATAGACCAGGATAGTGATATTGGCCAACATTATCTGTATATGGAGTGAGCATGCCTGCCCGAGTGCAGGTCACCCCTCATCCTGCTCTAGAGCGACAGGGTTAGATACCAGGACAAGCCCCCATGTATCACAGAAACTACTCAGACCCACTTCCTTTTAGTGTTCACTCAGTATTTTAGTCCAAACACTTCCGCCAACGCCAGTACAGCGCCACATCACAGTTTTAATCCCTACGTCTTTCAGTTCATTTCTACCACGGCCAGAGGGGGAAAGAGATCTCCATGTCTTGGATGCTCTTTCAGCCTGGGCTCCATGAGCTCTGTCCCCCTCCCCTCGTATCACTTCCTTCCTCGCTTTTATTGGGTTAGCCAGATGAGGGCTAATTAGTTCCTTACCTCCCCTGCTTCTCCTTCTCATAAGCTCATTGCTCAATCAGCCATCACTGGGAAACTAACTGAGGCTACAGCGATGGGAGTGCTGACCCACTCACCAGGCCTCAGCACTCTGTCCCACTGGTGCAGGCAGTTTCCTACATCACTTCCTAAGCCCCTGATGCCGTAGAAGACATTATGCAAACAGAGTTCCAGCCGAGCAAAGTGCAAACCCTGAGCAAACAGCATCCATGGAGAAAAGTTAATAGGTTATTTTGACAGTCTCTCATGTTTAATTATCTGAAACGCTCTTAGAAACATGGAGAGGGGCATTGGAGGCCCTTATCCCTGCTGGTGAGCACTTGCCCATGTGACTAGTCTCACTGATTTTAATGGGACTATTCCTGTAGGTAAGGCTCCTCCATTGGCTCTATATATTTGACTGGAGGAAAATGTAGAATCATTATCCCAAAGGTTGACTGTTTTTGTATAGGACCTAGTATATTCAAGGGGGCTTGAATAGTATCTAGTGTATTCAAGGACTAGTGTAATTCAAGGTGGCTTCTGTATTCTTGCTGAGGTCTAAGAAGAAATAAGACAAAATGAGGAAAAGGAAGAGTCTGCCCTGTACTCATCTTTATAAGAACAATATACTGTACCATAATGCATTTCATCCCTGCAGAGAGTCATAGATTATAAAAAATTATAGATTATATGCATCCGAAGAAGTGGGTTGTAGCCCACGAAAGTTTATGCTCTAATAAATTTGTTAGTCTCTAAGGTGCCACAAGTACTCCTGTTCTTTTTGCGGATACAGACTAACACGGCTGCTACTCTGAAACCTGTCATAGATTATAAGGCTAATAGCAACCATTCTGATCATCTATCTGACCTCCTGTATAGCATGGGAATTCCCTGAATTAATTCCTGTTTGAACTAGAGCAGATCTTCTAGAAAAATAGCTAATCTTGACTTTAAGATTTCCAGTGATGGACAATCCAGCATAATCCTCCGTAAATTGTTCCAGTGGTTAATAATCCTCGCTGCTGTTCAACATCTGAGATGGAAAAGGAAGATGTCAAGTGTAAAGCCTGGTGTCAGAGGTGGCAGCATACATGTCACTTGCAAAGAAAACAGCTGAAGAGCTGGAAAAACCGAGCTGGGGTTTTCAGGACTTAGTCAGGGAGGTGAGTCTAGCTACTGGGAAAGCAGGGGTGAGACGGTAAAACAAAACTCCTTTCTAGGGGCAAAATAGGACAGTGAGGACTCAGCATATGAAGCCCCAATTCTTTTTAGAGGTGACCTGTTTTAAAAAAAAAAAAAAAGGGCTCATCCCTGAGGGAGTGGGAAGGACGACTAGTTTTGGGATGGGGGGGCCTGAAAGGTATTTTTGGTACATCCTGCTTTTTTCTTCCCCTTTGAAATATCAGGCATGTCAAGTCTGATATTCCATGGTTCAGCTGGAGAACTCCTTGGAGGTCTCAGGTGTAGATTGCAATTTCTCTTTGACCTTAATTGAAGGGGAAACTTTGTGGAGGGTTGGATAAGATGACACCTTCACAAGGCACCCACTGCAGCTGCTTCTAGTCAAGCAGAACTAGGGAAGCCTACACTCTTGGCAGGAGGAGAAGGAAGAAATGAGTGCAAAAACCCTGTGTCTGAATTAGCTACCATCTGCTGGCTTGGCACAGTCTGGGCCACATGGGTAGCAGCCAAATCACAGAACAACAGCTGCCCTGCTCAATTAGTTAGATTTGCCATTCAAAGATAGACTCTTCCAGGCAAAGACAGGGTAGATGAGACCTGAGTTTCAAATGTAAAAACCAAAATGAGATTTAAAAAAAAAAAAAAAACCTTGCAAGCTCCCTTTAAACATGGTATCTGATAACTGCCTCAAGCTACAGCCACGCAACACCTGCCTTCGGCTTCAGCTGCCCTTCTTCTTACCTGACACTACTCTCCTCCCCCACACTCCACAGACAAGAAATTAACCAAAAATCAAGCTAACCACAGAGACATGTGCCAACCAACTGCTCTCACTAATCAGTGATCACTAATTCATGGGCATTTAGCACCTGAGTGTAAAGGCTTTAAAAATTACTAAATAGGTCTCACACAATGCTTTCAAAGCTTCCTTTGTGTTATTAAGTAAATTAAATATGGAGACTGAAAGCCACGCCAAATATACACCCAATTTACCTAGGGCCCTATGCGCTAACTCAGTTCTACCTCTCTGCTGGTATTTGTAATGTCCCAGTGTTACCGCTTCAAGAGAGCTCGAGGCGGACAAAAGGTCCGTAGCCCGGTGTGCTTAGCACCAATAAAGACACCGAGGGGAGAAAGCAAGCCAAGTTTATTCCAGAGCTCTGAAAAGGCACTAGGAGACCAGCATGTCTCAAATCCAGTGCAACAAATACAAACAGCTTTTACTTTTTATACTTCAAGCAGTTTCTGTGTAAGCCTTTGTTTGTTAACTCCCTCTTATTCCTACTCCCACCCCTCCCTTCTCTAGCCGTTACAATTAGAAAAGTTCCCATACGCCTGTGAGAAAACGTTCCCAGTCTCTGCGGCCTTGAGTTAGACATCTGCAAAACTAACTATTCCTCTTTCTTATCTCTATTATTTCTGCTAGTGTGAGTGAAACTGCAGCCATCTGCTAAAAACGCTGACCAATACATTTCTGCTATAGCCTATAAGCATTACACACAGAAGTAAGTGAGAGTTCACAAGATGGAGTCTGGGGGTTCAGCTAGGCCCAGAGCAAAAGAGCTTCATCGACACTTTGGCCTTCCACTCTCCCGAGTTACCTGGTAGCTATGCCTGGGGGGGGGTCCCCAACAATCCCTCCTTTGAGAACACTCAACAAACCTTTGTGAGAGTTTTCTCATACTCTAAAGACAAAATGCGATTAAGCTCCATACAATCAGGATTATCAATGAGAGGATATAAGGGAACCTCTGGAGAGGGGGAGGTACAAATCTTACATATGAGCACTTTACAGCAAATGAGCAAAAGAATAAGAACAAAACATATTACCACACCTGTGAGCAAGATGCGAACAATGCTTCCCCCTACATCTCCTAGTTTCCCTAAACCAGGTATCCAACCCCAAAGGGAATCCAAAATAGTGGGTTCCCCTTCCTGGGCCTTTCACTGGTTAAAGGCCCGTTCAGCTGACAAGATGTGCGTGTTAATGTCCTGTGAAAACTCTGGGACATAGGTACAACACTCTTCTTCAATAAGGGCACAGACCCCGCCTCGTGAGGCTAACACATAATCTAGGGCCTGACGGTTCTGTAAAGCCAGCAGTCGAAGCTGGTACAGCTCAGAACTTATGCTTTTTTCTATGGCTAGGGTATCATTGGCAAACTGGGTGAGAAATTTAGACAGTCTTCTGTAAAGTTGGGCTAGTCGTCCCACCCCATAGGAAGGGAGGACTATCATCCCAAACTGTCTCTTTCACTGATTGGTTCTATGGTAGCTCTTAAGGACCGATAGTACCTGGGACGACCTGAGGGAGCCTTGGGTAGAATGCGGAGGGGAGGAGCAAGATAGCCTTTGTAACAGCTACCATGCCAACCATTAGGAAGCCATTTGTAGGCACTAATACCACAAACCCAAAAGGCTTCACCATAACTAGCCCTTCCATTGTTACCTTGTGAGTCCTGTAGGGTGGTTTGTGGGGAAAGGGTAAAGAATGCAGCTCCGGTTTGCCAACCGGTGGCATTCAGTAAAGGAACAGTGAGACTTATACCAGGACCAATATAAAATCTACACTTACTGATGCCCGCAAACCAGGTATGTTTACTTGTACTGGCTTGCTGATAACATATGAGACCAGTGGGTGGAGAACGTAAACGAATAGGCTGGGGCTTACGAGTGGCCTTATAATGGGAAATCCAAGAGCCAGTGTGTAGGCCATAAGGAGCTTCCGCAGTACAGTTAGATTGCAAACCTAAATTGTCAGAGGTGCTGCTGCTGGTAACCATCCACCTTTGACAATAGTCTGACCAATTTTGGGGTACTACTCTCCAGGGCAATCCCGCTGAATGATGGGGAGTCTGGGCACATATCCAACAGTTGGAAAGATTGAACTCACGGGCAAAGGCAATTTTCAGGGCCTCATATGTGTTGGTAGCCATATCTGCAGGGATGGCTCCCCATCCTGCATGCGATGTGGGTGAAACAGTAGGTAACAGAAAGAATTGCCTCTGTGATAAAAAGAAATGCTGTGAGAGACCCTAAACCTAAACCCATATTGTAATTACCACAACCCAAATACCCAGAGGACAATAAGAATTATTGACACTAAACAAGTCAAAATATAACAAGACCAAATACATAGGCCAGGTCCGCCTTCTGTGAGAAAATAAAACCAATGCTCAGGGTTCTCGCGGGGAGTATGCTGTGACTGTTCAGAAAGATCACAACGCATTCCCAGTGATCCTTACTGTCTTTTGAATAACAGCTTAAGTCCCAAATCGTCGTTAGCAGTCTTCTCCGCAGGCTGGACAGTCCACTGTTTAGGAATGGGCACTGCTTTCAGTCGAGAGTGATGAATCCAGTTCTTGTGTCCTTCGACCTTTGCCGCTGTATGGGTGACAAGCAGAACGGTGTGGGGTCCCTTCCACTTCTCTTGGAGAGGCTCGTCCTTCCAGGTCCGCACGAGAACGGAGTCACCAGGCTGCAGGGAGTGGACCGGAGTATCCAGCAGAAGAGGCTGTGAATCTTTGGTGTACCTGTGAAGAGAAGAAAGAACAGCAGACAGAGAGCACATATACTGAGACAAAAAACCACACCCCATTTCCCATTCCCCTGCCAGAACTGGGGTACCATTCATAGGCCATGCTCTTCCAAACATAATCTCGAAGGGACTAAGCCCTATCCTACCCTTAGGGAGAGCACGAATGCGAAGTAACACAAGGGGCAAGGCATCAGGCCACTTAAGAGAGGCCTCCTGACAGACCTTTGAGAGGTGTCGCTTGAGTGTCTGATTTGTGCGTTCCACTACTCCACTGGCTTGTGGTCGCCGGGGTGTGTGGAGTTTCCAGGGGATTTGCAGAGCACTTGATATCTTTTGAACCACTTGAGATGTGAAGTGTGTTCCATTATCAGATTCCATCCACTGAGGAAGGCCGAAGCGAGGAATGATCTCCTTGACAAACTTAAGAGCCACTGTCTTGGCAGTGTTGTTGCGACATGGGAAGGCCTCAGGCCATCCGCTGAATCGATCCACTAAGATGAGGAGGTACCTGTACCCTTGGGTCCTGGGAAACTCAGTAAAGTCTATTTGCCACACCAATCCTGGGCCTGGGGTAGGTTCCAGGGTGGCTGGTGGCACTGCTACTCCTGGTCGAGGGTTATTCTTTTGGCAGATTAAACATTCAGCTTGTACCTGTGATGCTAGGGGTTTAAGTCCAGAGGTTAGAAAATATTTAGTCATGAGCTGGGTAACAGCCTCTCTGCCTGCGTGTGTGGTTTGATGCAGTTTCTGCAACACTGATCGAATCAAACCCTTGGGCAGGAGGATTTTTCCCTCTGTGGAACAAAGCCATCCCTCCTTTTCCTGGAGACCGAGACTGTCAGCCAGGTTTCTGTCCTCTTGGGAGTACTGAGGGGCTGCAAGCTCACCCACTGATGGGATGAGGGCATGCATTTGGGCATTCTCCTCAGTTGGTGATTTCAGGGTAGCAGCTCGCTTAGCCTCCCTGTCTGCTCTGGCATTGCCCTTGGTTACATCTTGATCTTCCCTTTGATGGGCTTTGCAATGCACCACTGCTACTGCTGAGGGGAGTTGTACTGCTTCTAAAAGTCGGAGAATTTGAGACCCATGCTTGACCGGAGAGCCTTGGGCTGTTAGCATTCCCCTTTGTTTCCATAAACCAGCGTGAGCATGCAATACCCCAAAAGCATACTTTGAGTCAGTAAAGATATTAACCCGTTTGTCTTTTGCCAGCTCGAGTGCCCGAGTCAGGGCCACTAGTTCAGCAAGCTGGGCAGATGTTCCTGCCGGTAAACTCTCAGCTTCCACGGTATCATGAAGAGACACAATAGCATAACCAGCCCTCCTTTGCCCATTCACAACAGTACTACTTCCATCTGTATACCATTCCAAGTCAGCATTTGGGAGTGGCTGATCTTTTAGATCTGGGCGGCTAGAATACTGAACATCTATGATTTCTAAACAGTCATGTTCCTGCTTTTCTGTCTCTGGCAGCAGTGTAGCTGGATTAAGGGAGGGACAGATCTGCAGGGTGACTTCAGGATTCTCTAACAGCTTCGCCTGGTACCGAGCAACCCGAGCCTGTGTGAGCCAAAGACCCCCCTTAGTGTCCAGCAAGGCTCGGACCATATGAGGAACATACACTTGCACAGCTCCTCCCATTGTCAGCTTCTCCGCTTCCCCCAGGACTAGAGCCGTAGCTGCGACCGCCCTCAAACAGGCTGGCCATCCCTTTGAAACTTGATCCAGTTGTTTAGAAAAGTATGCCACAGGACGCTTCCAGGCACCTAATAGCTGGGTAAGCATTCCCAAAGCTACCCCTTTTCGTTCATGCACATACAGTTGGAACGGCTTAGATATATCGGGCAAGCCGAGGACTGGAGCTTTCATTAGCTTCCTTTTCAAGATTTTAAATGCCCTGTCCGCTTCTGGGGACCAATGAAAGGGGTCATGTTCTGCTCCCTTAACACATTCATACAGAGGTTTAGCCCACAGTCCAAACTCTGGAATTCATATTCTGCAAAAGCCTGCCATGCCCAGGAATGCCCTAAGCCTTTTGCGGTTGCTGGGGATTGGAACTTGGCAGATAGCCTCCTTCCTTTCATTGGAGAGCTGTCTCTCTCCCTGCCTGATGTGAAATCCCAGATATTGAACCTCTGAAAGAGCAATTTGGGCTTTGCTTTGAGATACCCTGTATCCTCGCAGTCCAATAAAGTTTAGGAGACTCACAGTAGCTTTGAGACAAGGGATTAGACCCACAGCAGCAATTAGCAAGTCATCTACATATTGCAGCAAGAGGGCTTTGTCTGAATTATCCCACTCCTCCAAGTCTCTGGCCAAAGCCTGGCCAAACAGAGTGGGGGAATTTTTAAATCCTTGAGCCAATACGGTCCAACAAAGCTGCTTTCTAACCCTTCGTTTGTCTTCCCATTCGAAGGAAAATATCTCCTGAGACTGGGTGTCAACTGGAATCGTGAAGAAAGCATCTTTTAAATCTAGGACTGAGAAATGGGTATATTGTCCCCCTATAGAGGCCAACAGGGTATATGGATTTGGAACCAGGGGGTGCAGAGTCTTAACCCGCTCATTAACTGCCCTGAGGTCGTGGACCAGCCGATATGTGCCATTGGGCTTTTGTATGGGCAGAATGGGGGTGTTCCAAGCTGACTGGCATTCTCGTAGTACACCGCACTCTAGGAACCGATCTATAGTCTCTTGTAGTCCCTCTCTGGCTTCCCTTTTAATCGGATATTGTTTGATCCGCACTGGGCTTTTTCCTGGGAGGAGCTGAATATGCACAGGGGTTTGTCGGTTTGCTTTCCCTGGGACCCCTGATGCCCAGACTAGAGGAAAAACCTGCTTTTCCCACTCACTCCACTCTGGGGCTTGCATAGCTGAGGGTTCAACTGCAAGGGTCATTATCCAAGCATTCTCAGTGGGTAAGGTAAGGGTTATATCATCTTGAGTGAAATGCAGGGTGGCACCTAAGCGACAAAGCAGGTCCCGTCCTAGTAGTGGTGTTGGACAATCAGGGAGGTAAACCAGCTTGTGTGATACAGTTCTGTTTCCCAAAGCACATTCCGCTGGGGCATATACTGGGCACTTGGATCCTTTCCCTGTGGCACCCACCACTGTGAGGGAGCCTGCCACTGGCAACTGTAGGGGTTTGTTTACAGCGGTCCTTGCTGCTCCAGAGTCTATTAAAAAGTCTATATCCACATCTCCCACCCGCACATATACTCGGGGTTCCGGGGGTAGGGTGGTCCGTCTCCCCTGACACCCCTAATCTCGATCCTCCGCTGCCATCATAGGGGTACCTTCCCTTTCAGGGCATTCATTTTTCCAGTGTCCCTCCTTACGGCATATGGCACACTGGTTGCGACCCAGGTGCCTTTCCTGGGGACCAGGGCGTCCACATCCACGGCCTCTCATTCCCCGGCCCCTTCCACCTTTCTGTGGCCTTACTTTGCCGCCGGCCTGCACCGCCGCTACCATCATTTTCACTTGCCTTTTTTCCTTCTCTCCCTCTCTAAGGCTATAAGCCCTATTTGCAGTCTCCAAAATCTGAGCCATAGACATTCCCATTAAATCCTCCTTCTTCTGCAATTTCCTTTTAATATCAGGGGCCGCACGGCTGGTGAAGATACCCTTTATAATTGCCTCTGTTGCCTGATCATCTGGGTTTGCACTAGTAGTTTGCCTGATGGTATCCCGAATACGCTGCAGGAAAGCCCCTGGGCTTTCTTTCGAGTCCTGGATTAGTTCATAAGGCTTAGCCCAATTGTTATGCCTGACAGCTGAGTGTCGGAGACCATGCATAAGCAGTTCCTTATAGGAGTTAAGCAGCCTCAGATCCCCCTCCTCATTTGGATTCCAGTGGGGGTCCCCTAGGGGGACAGCGACATCCGGCAACGGCTTGCCTTCTCTATCCCCATCATACCTTTTCTGTGCCTCCTCCCTAGCCTTAGCTATAACCTGATTCCGTTCCACTTCAGACAACAGGGTTCTCATAAGTATATTACAATCATCCCAATCAGGCTTATAACTTGCTAGACAACCTTCAAAAATAGAAATTAAACTTGCTTGGATTCGTTGAGAATTCTCCAGCCTCTGCCTTGAAAGCAGCCAAATGTACAGGGTCAAAAGGTACGTGCGAAAATACAGATACTATCTGTGCTGCCCGCTCTTGCGTTCCTGGCCGAGCTACCACACTCTCAGTAATCAACGGATACAATCCCACGGGGGGGGGCACTCTCTAAAGCCTGTGGGGGTGGAGGAGCCGAAGGGGACACCGATTCTGGCATTACAACAGTGGGAGGGTTCTGGGGTTTAGCAGCACATACTACCGAGTCTATCGGAGTCAAATGGCACTTGAGCAAAATATCAGTCCTATTTCTTAACACCATAAACGTATACGCATAGAGATGTTCATTCCATTTACCTGTTCTCTGACAAAACAAAAGCAACTGAAGGATCGTGTTATAATTAAGTGATCCTTCCGGTGGCCACCTTTCTTGGCACTCCAGCTAGCAGGTTCTCTAGTAGAATCTTTTCTGCTTTGGTTAAGGATAGTCTGAACGGGGACCGAGTATGAGTGGTCTATTTCTGAGGCCCTCCAAACACCAGGCCATGAGGCAAAGTGAGCTAGGATTGGGGTGGGGGTTTTTTTTTCCTCCCCCCCCCCCCCCCCCCCCCCGTCCTGGGTTAGGAGGTCCAGGAATGGGTGGATCCTGTTTGGAGGGTGGAACAACATCATTAGAAGTTCCATGAACTAGAATGGTCTGGGTCAGTAGGGTTCTAAGAGAATGACGTTGGCTCTGTTGCAACATATCTTCCCTAGGACGTGTGGAAGTAGGGGAAGGGGAGGAAAGGGAGATCCGAGATAGTTTATCCAGAATAGCAGAAGAGCATTGTCCTGGAAACCGCGACCTGTGGCGCCTCTGGAACAATATACGGGGAAGTTCCTGTTAGTTTGGGACGCAAAAAGATCCTAGAGCGGTGTCCCTCATGTAAATATCTCACTTAGGCCTGTGTGGTGGAACTCCCACTCCTGTCTTTCACCAAGCTTCTGCTTAGTCTGCCTGCAAGAGGCTTATGAATACCGGGATGGTAAGTAGCTCGTATTGTGATTTGGTTCCAGGAGCGCACCAGTTCCTGACAGTCTGACAGCTTCCAGGCAGAGGGGACAAGATCTCGCTCCTCTTTATTGGCTTATATAGACCAGGATAGTGATATTGGCCAACATTATCTGTATATGGAGCGAGCATGCCTGCCCGAGTGCAGGTCACCCCTCATCCTGCTCTAGAGCGACAGGGTTAGATACCAGGACAAGCCCCCATGTATCACAGAAACTGCTCAGACCCACTTCCTTTTAGTGTTCACTCAGTATTTTAGTCCAAACACTTCCGCCAAAACCAGTACAGCGCCACATCACAGTTTTAATCCCTATGTCTTTCAGTTCATTTCTACCACGGCCAGAGGGGGAAAGAGATCTCCATGACTTGGATGCTCTTTCAGCCTGGGCTCCATGAGCTCTGTCGCCCTCCCCTGGTATCACTTCCTTCCTCGCTTTTATTGGGTTAGCCAGATGAGGGCTAATTAGTTCCTTACCTCCCCTGCTTCTCCTTCTCATAAGCTCATTGCTCAATCAGCCATCACTGGGAAACTAACTGAGGCTACAGCGATGGGAGTGCTGACCCACTCACCAGGCCTCAGCACTCTGTCCCACTGGTGCAGGCAGTTTCCTACATCACATCCTAAGGCCCTGATGCCGTAGAAGACATTATGCAAACAGAGTTCCAGACGAGCAAAGTGCAAACCCTGAGCAAACAGCATCCATGGAGAAAAGTTAATAGGTTATTTTGACACTCTCTCATGTTTAATAATTTGAAACGCTCTTAGAAACATGGAGAGGGACATTGGAGGCCCTTATCCCTGCTGGTGAGCACTTGCCCATGTGACTAGTCTCACTGATTTTAATGGGACTATTCCTGTAGGTAAGGCTCCTCCATTGGCCCTATATATTTGACTGGAGGAAAATGTAGAATCATTATCCCAAAGGTTGACTGTTTTTGTATAGGACCTAGTATATTCAAGGGGGCTTGAATAGTATCTAGTGTATTCAAGGACTAGTGTAATTCAAGGTGGCTTCTGTATTCTTGCTGAGGTCTAAGAAGAAATAAGACAAAATGAGGAAAAGGAAGAGTCTGCCCTGTACTCATCTTTATAAGAACAATATACGGTACCATAATGCATTTCATCCCTGCAGAGAGTCATGGAATATAAAAAATTATAGATTATAGATTATATGCATCCGAAGAAGTGGGTTGTAGCCCACGAAAGCTTATGCTCTAATAAATTTGTTAGTCTCTAAGGTGCCACAAGTACTCCTGTTCTTTTTGCGGATACAGACTAACACGGCTGCTACTCTGAAACCTGTCATAGATTATAAGGCTAATAGCAACCATTCTGATCATCTATCTGACCTCCTGTATAGCATGGGAATTCCCTGAATTAATTCCTGTTTGAACTAGAGCAGATCTTCTAGAAAAATAGCTAATCTTGACTTTAAGATTTCCAGTGATGGACAATCCAGCATAATCCTCCGTAAATTGTTCCAGTGGTTAATAATCCTCGCTGCTGTTCAACATCTGAGATGGAAAAGGAAGATGTCAAGTGTAAAGCCTGGTGTCAGAGGTGGCAGCATACATGTCACTTGCAAAGAAAACAGCTGAAGAGCTGGAAAAACCGAGCTGGGGTTTTCAGGATTTAGTCAGGGAGGTGAGACTAGCTACTGGGAAAGCAGGGGTGAGACGGTAAAACAAAACTCCTTTCTAGGGGCAAAATAGGACAGTGAGGACTCAGCATATGAAGCCCCAATTCTTTTTAGAGGTGACCTGCTTTAAAAAAAAAAAGTGCTCATCCCTGAGGGAGTGGGAAGGACGACTAGTTTGGGATGGGGGGGCCTGAAAGGTATTTTTGGTACATCCTGCTTTTTTCTTCCCCTTTGAAATATCAGGCATGTCAAGTCTGATATTCCATGGTTCAGCTGGAGAACTCCTTGGAGGTCTCAGGTGTAGATTGCAATTTCTCTTTGACCTTAATTGAAGGGGAAACTTTGTGGAGGGTTGGATCAGATGACACCTTCACAAGGCACCCACTGCAGCTGCTTCTAGTCAAGCAGAACTAGGGAAGCCTACACTCTTGGCAGGAGGAGGAGGAAGGAATGAGTGCAAAAACCCTGTGTCTGAATTAGCTACCATCTGCTGGCTTGGCACAGTCTGGGCCACATGGGTAGCAGCCACATCACAGAACAACAGCTGCCCTGCTCAATTAGTTAGATTTGCCATTCAAAGATAGACTCTTCCAGGCAAAGACAGGGTAGATGAGACCTGAGTTTCAAATGTAAAAACCAAAATGAGATTTAAAAAAAAAAAAAAAACCTTGCAAGCTCCCTTTAAACATGGTATCTGATAACTGCCTCAAGCTACAGCCACGCAACACCTGCCTTCGGCTTCAGCTGCCCTTCTTCTTACCTGACACTACTCTCCTCCCCCACACTCCACAGACAAGAAATTAACCAAAAATCAAGCTAATCACAGAGACATGTGCCAACCAACTGCTCTCACTAATCAGTGATCACTAATTCATGGGCATTTAGCACCTGAGTGTAAAGGCTTTAAAAATTACTAAATAGGTCTCACACAATGCTTTCAAAGCTTCCTTTGTGTTATTAAGTAAATTAAATATGGAGACTGAAAGCCACACCAAATATACACCCAATTTACCTAGGGCCCTATGCGCTAACTCAGTTCTACCTCTCTGCTGGTATTTGTAATGTCCCAGCATAAGGCGTTCAGGCCCAGCAGAGGCCTAAAGCAGTTTGAGTGATTAGTTCATACTTATTTATGGCCTGTTCACTGATATCAAGGGGAATCTTTCCGTCTACCTTCAATGTATTTTGGATTAGGCCCTTATGTCCTAACTGCACTTCATAATCTGGGTTCATTCAGCACATACTTTTGTGATGAATATAATTTTCATCTAGTGCCTTAAAATACACTATACAGGGAACAGCTCCATCTAGTGGTGTACTGGTATAATTGCAGACGTATCTCTGCACTATCTCACATTGGAGAAAGGAATACATGGCACAGCCCATGGTCTGTATGATCCTTAGGTTATCATGTTATTTCCAGAAGCCCTCAATAGAATTAGGCTTCAATTGGAAGTATCAAGTATGCTGCAAGTGTGACGCCTGAGCCTACCAGACCTCTCAGTTCCCCACACTGTGCTGGGTAAGTATTGTATATATGGGTACCACTGATAGTCCTTCCTCCCTTCCCCAAAGCATCGCACCGCGGCATCAGCAAAGCCCCAGTCCACAGGGGGACTGGAATCCAGAACTACAGATGCCCCCAAAGAAAACCAACTAGCCTCAAACCTTTGAGAAATCCAGTGTAGTTGTTTTGTGGAGAGGGAGCAGCGGGGGAGACGGAAACGCTGGATGTGCTGCAGTGTGTGAAAAATGTGGCGGGGATTTAGAGGGGGAAAAAGCTCCCAAAAGGAGCCATGTAATTAAGTGAACTGCAGAGCAGATCAATAAACTACTTGTAGACTGTTGGGCACATTCAGCAAAGTGCATCTAGGCTGATGGGAAGGAAATTATGTATTCATCATATTTCATTAATATTATATCTTTATTATGTAGAGCAGATGAAAAGGTGCCACAATGGAAGCCTTTGCGTCTACAATCCAATATTTATCCCTATAATAGGCAAAGCACAGGTGGGAGCAGTACAACCTTCCCCAGCTCTTGCCCCTGCCAATATGCCACAACCATGTCCTGAAGAGACTAGCTCTAGACTTGAGAAGAGAGGTTAGTCCCCAGGGCTCGAGTCACTCCATCTCTCCAGCACTCAGAAGGCCCAATGTGGGTCAATGAATCCCAGTGTGTGATGAGGATGCCTATATACCAGCAACTGGATTGAGATCGACCTGCTCATTGTGTCAAGCCTACTGATTAGCTGTCATGTAGTGACAACTTTAAGCAGTTGAACCATCCCCAAGGAGGGGAAAGGCTGTGGAACCTAATCACCTCACCCTCCCCACCATTAACCTAATCTGTAGTTATTTTACAGGGTGTGTTTTCTGCTAGACTGTCACCTTAAAAGCCTCAGGGTGGCAGCAGTACCATGCTATGAGCAGCTCTAACAATGCACGTAGTAAGCAGCACTCAACTGGTGAAGAGAGGAGGAAGAAATAGGAAAGGGAGAACAAAGCTGGACAAATAAGAGTGGAGGTTTAGTTTGTACTGAATGGACAATGAGAGAAGCCAAGGTGGGTGTGGAAGCTAGGGGAGTAGAAATGGAATTCCGAGTCTTCCTCGCCTAGGTCAGATAAGAGAATCCCCTAGTTGATGGAGGGGATTGGGTCATGCAGCCTATGACCTCTAGGGTCACTGGTTCTGATACTGCTCATGTCAGCAGTGACAAAAAGCCGCTGCTGCCCTACACTCTTAAATGGCCTGTGTGAAGTGGTCTTAGTCCAGTTTCTAGTAGAGTCGAGTCCGACACAAAAGCCACCACACCCCAGCAGGCATTAAACGGATCCCTTTTTAGCGGTCTCAGCAGAGAGGTGAAGAATGAAACGTGGAGACTGAACTCTCCTTTCCCTCTTATAAAAGTGGGTTGCCTCTAGGTTCTAGTTGAGGCATGTTAGCAGAGAGCGTTTGCTGGAGAAGCCTGTGCTGTCTGTAGACAGAGGACTTTGGTATCTACTGTGTTGATCCAAACACTAAATTCATTACAAAGCAGGAAACAAGGGGTGAGCGGCAAGCAGGTGAGTCAATAAGCATTTAATATAGGTGCTGAATGAAACGGGACAAGAAGATAACTAATAAAGAGATTCTGAAGGATCCTTGCTGAGGGCTTGACCTAGGCAGCATTCAGCAGCATGAACTGTTGACTTCAATAGGAGCTGGGGATGCTCAGTAGCTTTCAGAGGTGCTCAACACCTACTGAGTGGGGCCCTAATTTAGGGTAGTCACCTGTTGCTATTGGCACAGGCCAGGCCTAATTTGGAAGGTTGTCCTCCAGGTGGGGTGCTCTGTGCTGTCATAACGTAACGCAGCATCGTGTCATCATGCTACCAACATTGGCATACAGTTTTTAAACATGGCATCTCTAGGTGACATGTAGAAGCTGCAGCTGTGTCACCAGTAGCTGTGATGTGTGTCTGGGATTCCTGATTGCAGATGTGATTTGGGTTCTTATCAGACTATTGGTGCCAATAGGCAAATCCTAAAGGAGCAGCTGAGAAAAGATTTTGGTGAGTTTAGGAAGAGAAAAAGCAAAATTTAAGCATTTTGGAAGCAGTTTCCTATTTCTGTCCAACTAGTGCTGGAACATCTGGATAACCTTGAAGCACTTAAGGACTGACTGTGGGTCAAAGGGCCACTGGATAAGTTTTGGAGCATTCAGAAAAGCATTTTTGGAGCAGAAAATCCCGAAAATGTCAAGGAAGAAAAAAGCAAATATAAAAACTCAAGGAGTTTGTCCAAGAAATAAAGTGTGGGTCTAGCAATATCGAAAGGGTCTTCCATTCTGAGGGAAGTGACCTTCTCATAGCGAGGTGATGAGTTCTGGGGATTCTATTACTTCTGGTTTTGAAGAAGTGAAATTAACAGTGGAGGCTCCTGGAGTTATCTCAGGGGGCTTGGGAAAGCTGAGCTTATGTCTCCCATAGTCTTCCTAGTATGCTGCCAAAAGAGAATTCATCAGTCCCCCGTGTGAGGACAGATCAATGCTGAAGTATGAAAAGTGGCCTGAGCTGGTTGAAAAGAACATATCATAGGGCAAGAGAAATACAGGAACGACCTAATAAGGAACATAAATGATTACGTGGAAAAATATGAAGACGTGCACAAAGCATTACAAGAGATAATAGGGTCATGGAAAAGAGATAGGAATGACCTATTAAGTCATCTTCTTTGGGCTACTTTCACTCCCTTCCTCTCCATCACCAGTGCACAATACTGCTCTCTGATTCTGACAGTCTGCGAGTCACATGGCTTTTAAAAAATCAGCAGGTACAATTATCCTCCATGACAATGGCATGAGGAAAAAAGGCTGCTGTACAAACTTCTTCTTAAAACAGTTAGCTGCTATACAAGTAAGCCAAAACAGGGGAATACGGGAGATACAAAGAGGCAATTCCCTCTATTGTTATTTGCTTGATTCTGCTTAAAAAAACCACTGTACATGTACTTCAAACAGGCTTTTAATGTCTAATGGAGATTGGAGCAGGTCACTCATTGCTTGCTATAGAAAGGTTTTTTGTTTGTTTTTAAAAAGCATAGCTGCTGGTGGGTATTTATTGGAGTGTGAGGAACAGTCCATTTCACAAAATTCTGCATTGTGAAATCTAAATGGTCTAAAAGTCCCCAGAGCATGGTATGGGCATTTACTGATATTTTATACATCTAGGTTGATTATTAATGGCAGTTCCACTGAAAGCCACATAACCCACAGACGTTTGACCAAAGAAAATAGACTTGCTTGACCAATTTTCCTCATACTTTTGATGCATGTGCACACAAAGAGCTGGGTATCATTCTGCAATTAATCCATTGCTACAAATCAAAAGGCACTCACATACATTCTTAAGAATGGACCACAAAAGCAGAATTCCTTCCCACACTTGGAGAAGAAAAAGGCAAGCAGAAATTGCATACTACAAGACAGTACAGACCACTCAAATAAGCCTGGATGGTTTCATCCTTAGTCTTGCAAAGGGTGTCAAAAACATGCATGATACAAACCCCAAAGAATAGCTCTACAAGACCCATCCGTTAAAACATTTACAGTTACAAACAATTTTTCATTTTTTGAAGCAAAACAGTGTTGAGGTAGGAAAGCAACAGCTACTCTTGAATGCAAGGTAGGCCCGATAAACACCGAAGGAGAGGAAAAGGAGAACACTTCCTTCTTTTGGGGGGGTTTGGAAGGTCTGATAAGATTTCAAGACTCCTCACATCTGCCCCCTCCTAATAGAATCCTTCAAAGCAGGTCAGACAAAAGGGACAACCCCAAAAGACTGAAATCTTCTATTCCTAGCGTAGGTAGAGATTACACAGTACACACTCCCACACACACTCTCCCCCTGGTTCCCCTTGTGCCTGACCTCTGTTCTGGATGGTCTACTTCCAGGGCAAGAGACCAATCTCCAGGGGTCACTTAGTCCCTGGCCTCTGCTGAGAGTGCCAAACAGGGATGCTAAGTAGTGCTAATTGCAGTGGTGGGTTTTGTGATGTGGGCAGCAATTTCCATATTAAGTACCCAAATAATTCTTGTTCTCTTTAGTTTAAGCCATAGTTTATGTTTCAAAAAACCTTTGCAGGGGATGTAAAATTCAGGTGACCTTGGAAAAAGATTCTGCAAACTAGCCCATGATCAAGCCATTCAGGTTTAGGAAACTCAGGCACTGTGTACCACCACTTCAGGTGCAATAAATACTAAAAAGACAATTACTACCCTCCATACAAATCCCTTTTAAGACTCATTTCTTCCACAGTGCCGACAACGAAAGAAGCAATAAAAATATTTTCCACCTCTGGGGTCCTGATACAATCTAAGAAGATTGAGTAGGCAGGATGTAAATTTTTTTCAGGGCAGTAGCTGTCTGTATTCTTGTGTCTTGTACAGAGCAGATAGAGTCAATCTATTTTTAGAATCAAAGCACTGGAGTATTCCATTCCACCCCACCCTCCAGGTCTACAGTATTCCAGGATGTCCCAAATCAGGCCCTTTACACATAATCTAATCACTAACCCAGGTGGTGCAGTCTGCTAGAGTTCTAGAAGTGTTTAATAAAGGGACCAATGACAACTTTAAAAATGTTGCCCCCATGAAATTAAAAGTTATGTCATGATATATAAATTGTATGCAGTGTTTATGATCGCCTGAGATTTAGGAAGCCAGAGAGAGAAGCCATTCAATAGTCTGGTGTATATGGTAAAAAATACTCTCTCGTCTTGTGATGGAGACATTAAACAAGCTTCCTTCTTTACATTTGCTGGTGGCTACTATACAGGTGGAGTTAAAAGAATCTGTGGCAGCTTCCCAAACGAAGCAAAAAGAGTAGGCTGTGTGCATGATGATGAGAGGGGTACAGAAAAAGGAGAAGAAAACACCGAGGAGGCCTGGTCAATATTCCCTCCATCCATAAAAGTGTCTATCAGATACTGCGCGAGCTATTCCTGAGTGCAAAATTGCTCCACGTTTGTCAATATGCTGTGCCTAGGTTGGGCAGCGGTTGAGTTGGGGGCTTTGCAATAGGTCAGTTTCATTGTTGGAGATAAACTGATGTCATGGAGTCAAGTCTGGGGTAATCTATTTACACGATGTGGGCGTTCTCAGCAACACGATGCATAAGTCCTGTCGGTTTTAAACTGAGATTCACCCACCCTCACACAACTCTGGAATCCCCTGAGCAACCACCAGGAACAGCTGACTCCATCACTAACTCTTCAAGTCTCCAACCATCCTCGCAACTTCCCAGACCTTCCCCACATGGCTGCCTGACAGCCCCTAAGGCAGGAGCCACAAGAGCAGCAGCAGGCTCATCACATTGCCCTCTGCTGACTTACTGGTGGTTGGTGGATTCTTCACACTGCCCTCTCCTTTGAAAAGGATGTATCCTCACTGTCATATTTAACCCACTAGAAGGATCCTTGTGCCAGAGGGCTGCCATATACCATCAGCTCAAAGTCCAGGTCAGCCAATCACACCCTGCCCAGTTTGGGTGTCTCACCGTGGTTGATCCAATGCGCCAGGCATTTTCACAGGGGTGATTGGCAGAGCAGGATTTGTTCCAGTTATTGACATACTTGTGCCAATCAATAGCAGTTGTTGCCGACGGCCTTAGTGAGTTCCTCCTTTTTTGTGTACTGGGTGTTTATGGCTTGTAGCATTTCTACATGGTCCAAATGTTCCAAATTCGTTTTGTTCTCCTCTGGAACTGCATACAAGAGGTACGCTGGGGTCCTCAGTCCATGTTCAACATGAGTGCTTAGACTTTCCGCTATAAATGAGACCCTTTCAAATCCTTCAAGTTCTTGTGCCAATCCAGCTCCCAATCCATATTCACGAGCACGTGAGTCTAATCCAAAAGGGGTTTTTGTAACATGGGTAGGCTAAGATAGAAGCACCAATTCACAACCAGTGAGTGCTGAAACACTTTCCCTTCTACTCCATTTCTATGCAATTTAGCAAACCCACGATTTAACCTTCTGTAGTTGGTGCAGAGCCCTACAGAACTCTGTATCTGTCAGCATCTGAAGAGCTGGTCCGTTCTGTGCTGACTCAATTTCCTGTCACTGGAAATGCCCTCCTCCTCTACTGTGTGCCTGAGCCAGGGTAACTTTTTGAAACAACTCTCAGTTCTTTGGATTCAATTTCCAATCAGCACTCAAATTTATCACAGGTCATTGGTAAATATATCAATTCTGGATTAGAAATTGTAGCATGCCTCAGGATATCTTCCAGGTGAGCTGAAAGGGGCATGCCACACAATATCCTCACCAGGAGCTCTCAAAAGGTGGAAGGGGTACTACACAAGCCAAAAGCCATTACTTTAAATTGCCACAGTCCCTGTCCTGCTACAAAGGCGGTAGTCTTCTCTTGCCATTTTGGATCTACTGCCACCTGTCAACAACTACTCTCAAGATCCAGTGAGGAAACCCAGATTTAACCTGCTTTTCTATGCCATTTGCCCCATCTGTAAAATGGGGATGGTAGTGACCTCTTTTGTAAAGTGCCTTGAGATCTGCTGGTAAAAGCCACTATTTAAGATCTAGGTACTAGTATTGCATCCTCCAGGATCTTATCCCATTCATGGCAAAGGATAAAAATCCTTTCAGCTACAGAAAGTCTACACAGCAGCTAGGAGGGTGCTTCCCAGCTCAGGTAGACACACACACACACTAGCTCTGCTCAAGCAAGCACACTAAAAATAGCACCGGGGCTGCAGGAGCATGGGCTAGCTGCCTCAGTACAACTGCCTGACCCCCCTGGCCACCCATGCAGCCACAGCCCCACTGCTATTTTTAGAGCCCTAGCCTGACCAGAGCTATGGTGTGTCTGCCTAACCGCGCTGGGAAACACCCTCCCACTGCTGCGTAGACATATGCTTAATTTTCTACGGTCCACATAAAATCTAATGCTACCATATTTTTTCCTGACCAGAAAGACAGGTTTGGCCCAAGGTCTACTTGAAATTTCAATTAGACCTTCCTGATACACTTCCCTAAAGACCTGTAAAGACCCTTCTCTTTATGAAATCAGTAAGCGGTGAAGCGTTTGTTTGATGAGCTGCCATCCTCCAGTGTCAGTCTTGTGCGGTCAGTGCTATCCAGCTTATCTTTTCTGGAATGGGAGAAAAAAATCTCACTTCTTTACAAGCAAGTTTCTCGAATCTTCCTGCTGCTCATTTAAACATACAACACTGCACTGGAACACCATCTAAACACACACTGGAAAAATCACCTTCCACCCCTTTCTCCCTTAGAGTGTCTCTCTATGCAAGTATTTACCAGATTCTCTGGTTCCAGTTTTGCCACTGTGGTTTTCTTTTTCCACATTTGACGTTTGTCAGAAATATTCAGCAGCTGAACAGGAATTTGTTCCTGCTTCAGGTTGACAAGAATTTTAGTAGCTTAAATTCCCCACAGACCGTGTCTCAACGCAGTTCTCAACTTCCCTCAATTCCCCCTTCCGAGGGAGCTATCCCAAACATATGATTGCTACTATAGTTTCAACACATAGGAGAAGGACAATTTGCTTTTACATATAATCTGTCACCTGCAAAACATGAGCCATAACGGAAAAGGAATTTTCAGATGGCAGATGGACACCTTTCTTGGCATCTACTATTAGCCAGAGTAAAATCCAAGTCAGTAACCAGCTCATCCCCACACTCAGCTATCCAGACATCTTGCTCCAATTCTAGATGCAATGTTTAAACCCAGTTTCCCCATTTTTGGACAGGTGTGTGGTTTCCCAGACACTCTACCTGAGCCCAATTTAGCCATTTGATTTTTGGAACCTCTGTTCCCTAGCATTTTTAGCATGTCTGGTCTGATAACCATTGCATTTGAGCCAGTGTCTACGATAAGGTCTGGTCTACACTACAAACCTATACCGGCATAAGTATATCATAAGTGACGTAGTTATACCAAACTAACCCCCTTGTGTAGACAGAGTTTTGATGGCAGGACAGCTTCTCCCACCAACATAGCAACCGCCTCTCAGGGAGGTGGATTAACTAAGCCGACAGCAGAGCTCTCTCCCATTGGCTTAGAATGGTACAGCTGTGCTGTTGCAGCATTCAAGCGTAGACGTGCCCTTGGTGTGTATTTCACAGTCTCTATTAGAGACAAGATGGATGAGGTAATATCTTTTATTGGACCAACTTCTGTTGGAGAGAGAGACAAGCTTTTGAGTTTACACAGAGCTCTTCTACAGGTCTGGGAAACTGAGTGTCACTGCTAAATACAAGATGGAACAGATTGTTTAGCATAAGCAGTTAACATATTTCAAGGGACCATTCAAGGTGAAGTGGCCTGTTGACACCCCTCCAGTCATAGGAAGGAAAGGAAGAGAGTGGGGGAAGCAGCTGGGGGGGTGAGGGTGTTAGTGGTTTATAGATTGTTGTAATAAGCCATAAATCCAGTTTCCCAGACCTGAAGAAAAGCTCTGTGTAAGCTCGCAAGCTTGTCTCTCACCAACAGAAGTTGGGCCAGTAAAAGGTATTACCTCACCCACCTTGTCTCTCTAATGTCCTGGGACCTACACAGCTACACCACAGCATACAGTCTCTATTACACATTCAATAGCCAAACTCCCAATGCTGTTCATTAACTGCCCATATCTAAAGGAAAACGGTGGGGTTACCTCCTGTGCTGTCAAGCTTTCCCCTTGTAGCTTGGCGTCAGCCTGTTTCCTGCTCTGTGGGGAGGGTCTAACCTTAGGCACTTGTGATACTGTCTTCCCTTGACTTTATAAGGAACCCTTTTTTGGCCAGTCTTTTCATAGTACCAGCATTCAATTGAATTACTTCCTTTTTTCATTATTGCCAATCTCCTTTGTTTTACAAACCGAATTTAATACCATTTCAAATAATTCAAAAGTATCATGAATCCAGCTACAATCTCCTCCCCCGCCCTCTCCCCATCATGCAGATTTACAGATCTGTACCTACAGGGCTTGTACCAGACAGCTAAAACCTTACACAGTAGTAGTTGCCTTCTGCACTGCACAGCAGGGGACACACACTCCACAATCTCACATAGCATCCTTGGTTTTGTTTTGAAGACCTTGATATACAAATCCCCATACAGCAGAGCATCAATGTCTTATCCAAGTTGCCTGGTTTGCTCATTTCCTCATCCAAGTATCTGACTTTAACATGGTTTGTAAGCCCTGGATTTTCTTCTCTAGACAGTTCATCATATTCCGAGTCTTTGCTGCAGCTCATCTTTGTTAAGCAAGTTCCAAGCTGACCAAAGCCTTTTGGTGTTTTTCTATTTCTTTGGGGAAAAAAATTAGTCTATGGTATTCAAGCTGCTGTTCATCTCTTCAGTCAGGGATGGCAAAACAAGCTGAACATTTCATACATAGGTTCCAAAATCCCCTCAAGCCCTTTGTAGCTTCTGATTCAATATAATTTTTATTTCCAAATATCTGGATTTGATCTCTGCCTTCAGGGCATATCTCAGTCCTTCCTGAGAAGCCTCCAAACCATTTTAATTCCTCTTGGCCTGGTTTTAGTGCTTCTTGGATAGCTTTGATTTCTGTAAGCACCACCCTGACTTTTTCCATCCTTTTTCAATGGGAACACCAGCTCACATTTTCTCTTCTTAGAAATTTAACCCTGTCTCTGATACCAGTATTGAACTTTGGCCAAGTGGTGGCAGAGTTCAAGGTCTTGCAGCAGTTTCTGTCACTGGAAAGAAAACGATGTCTCAGAGTCAGGTCCGGTGTAATTTGTTTTATTTACATGATGTACATGAGACCTGATACTCTGAAATCAACATGACCCCTCTGCATACAGGTAACGCTGGAATCCTCAGCTCCATCACCCTGGGCAGACACCAGGAACAGCTGCCTCTGATGCTCTCCTCCAGGTTTCCAACCACCCTCCCAACTGCCATGGACCCTTTCCCTCCTGGCTGCCCTTGAGACCCACATTCAGGAGCCAGAAAAGCAGCACCAGTATCACTCTCACAAGTTTCATCACACTCCTGTCTGCTGACCGACTACTGCTCAGCAGATTCATCACAAATATAACAAATGGAATCCCTGTAACTCAATGTTTTGGGATACGCAGAGTAGAACAGACACTAGAGAACACCGATTTCACTAGATTTGAAAGAAATCATTTACTCAGTCACACTATGTGGAAAATGATTTTGTTCTGACTACACAGGCAGTTGAAGTTTTTTCAGTACTGGTTACAGATGTCAAACATTTCCTAGAATAGTAGGAGCTTGACTTCAGTGCCTACTACTGGCTAAGGGGTAAGTAGAGGACTTCTATAATGCCCCTTCTATCCAAATACATATCAAAGACAGTAGTAACTTCTATAAATTAATTACTGTCAACATTGCCAGATTTACCCCTTACATGCCCCTAGGCACAGCCTCTTCAGCCTACAGCTGACCTTAGTGTTGCACACAGTTTTAGAGAGGAAGGTGCCCCTAGAATGCCAGTGCCCCATGGCACGTGCCTAATTGGAAATCTGGCCCTGACTGTCAAGTGTCTCCATTTTTTCCCCAAATAGAGCTAAAATAGAAGTATTATAATAAGCTAAAATTTAATTTTATGCTGAATGTTCCAAAATGCAAACAGCAAAAGGGGCACCCACATCATTTTTTAAAAGTATTTCCTCACCTCCTCTACCCCAGTTTATATCTGAAGTCATGCTGGCCAGCTCCCTCTACAACAGCACCCTGGTGTGCACCACACCCTGTGAAGTCATTAGAGCACGGTACCATCCTATGGGTAAAGGAAAGGTCAGGCAGGTAGTGTAATACTACTGCACATGAACTTTGAGTTCAGTGAGTCAAGTAATCCTACCGGCTAGCTATGCCTAGGCACCATATAAATCCTAATAATAAAAACTTCATTGACTCCCTCCTCCTTGGTCAGTCCAGATGGTTAAGGAAATCTCATTAGTGAAGGAAAGACACAAAGATGACAGCAGGCAAACAACCCAAAAGGTGGCAGCTGAATGTTAGCATGTCTCCCCTCCCTTTCAACAAACCAAGTTACATTCACAAAACAAAAGGAAACAAGGTTAAAATGAAGTTTATTAGTTTTTTGTTTTGTTTTTTAAGCTTTTTTTTTTATATAAAACTGTTTGTGAAACAGCTATTTTATTCCCATGGCAGAGTGACCCCTGAAAGATGCACTAACCCCTTCTTAAGGCCTTAACAAGAAAAAATTTATTTATTTTTAAACTCAAATGTTTAAAAATTACACAATTTACAAAAAAATAACCATATGGTATAGGCTATTAAATTGACATTCTCCCTTCCTTCGGAAAAAAACAACAAAACCCCCAAAACAACCCACCCACACACTAGAGAAGGGTTAACTGAACATTCCTGGACAATTTAAACACACATTGATTCCATCAACATTCAGACTTCCTGTTCAACTTCCCACCCTGGCAGACAAACCAACATCCTCCTTTAGCCTGCTTTCAAAAGAGACGGCAGCATCTTGGAATGATTTAGGGGTGTTCATCATTACCATGAATGGCAGAAACACCCTCCCCGCACCCACCATTTGGTGCAGACATATCCACATCTATATGGGGTGTGTGTATTTGGCTAGCAGCAGCTACCTTTTACTTCACAAGTCGCATGACCTAGGAGTCAGATGTTTTTCAAGCTTGTATTGTTAATCAAAATAAATAGTGTTTCTTGAAAAGAAAATATTGTAAACTCACTCCCCACGCATACACATATGAACAACTCATTGCCTGCAGCCATCCAATCCCCCTTCCTACCCCACAGACAGTTTTGTAATGAAAGAGGATTTTTTGTTTTATTTTCTTTAAATCTCGAGCTCTTCTTCCGGAAGTGGGGGAGAAGAGGAGGGAGACAAATCTGGTTAGTGGAATGCATAATTCCACTCCCTTTTCAACAAAGAGGGGGATCATTCAGGAGCCTCCTTTGGATTCTGGACTTAACATTTACTGTAATTAGAAGAAACTGTGAATTTATCTGTGTTTTTAATATTGAATCAAATGCATAAAAAGGGATAGTGCACCTTTCATTTAAAACAAAGTCTTCCAAGACTAAAAAATAGATCTTTATATATATATATATATTTTATCCCTCCCTCTTTAATTCCCCCCACCTGTTTCCTCTTTTTCCCACCCCTCCCCATTGTCACTATGGAGTTTGTGTCCATGGAAACAGCTGGTTCAGACTCCTTGGTCATATTCTGTGATGTCATCAGTCTTGAGTGTGATGTAAGAATTTATGAAGGAAGTGCTGGCATTGGCAGGCACATCAAGAGGGGGCATGGCTGCACAGTGGGAGAGATTTCATTCAGTCATGAATGTCCACCGCTTTTTATCTCAACAGCCTAACCTGCAAAACAAAGTGAACACAGCAATATTAGTATACTTATAGTTACCCGTGTAACAGCCACCAGGACTTCAGAGCAGCTTACCCAACAATCTGACATAACAGCAATGCCAAGAGCTAAGTTTACAGAAGCATGATCGTTGTTATTTCTTTACAACAAATTTTATGTGGTGAAAGGTATCGGATTAACAAGCCTTGGAGACTATCTATTTAGCTACAGAAGGGGTACAGCATGGGCAACCACAGGAGCATACGTTTCTCCTACCACCACCAAGCCACAGAGTTTATAATACAGAACCACTTCTGCAGTGAGAAGATCGTTAATCCTTAGTCTGTTTGCTGGAAACTAGCAACAAAGGGGCCCAATTAGGATCAGTTATGATGGTGGATCTGTGATGTGACTCCTGCCCACTAGGAACTGGACCGAGACGCCTACACATTTTATACAGACAGATCTCTAACCAGCCATCAGATAGTAACAACTTTCAACCAATACCAACCTGGGACTGTAATGAAACTGATGATTGAGTTAACAGGTTCCATATCCAGTTATTAATTGCCTGAAGTGACCAGTCCTCACTAGAGGGAGGATGAGCCACATTTTGTGTATAGTTTACATTTCCTTATGCTATTTTCTTGTTGTAGATTGCAGACTGCAGGGGTAAGATTAGTGTAAGGAAATCTTGGGGTGTTTTCAGGCAAAACCTCAAACTCTGGAATGGCCAGTCCTTCTCTAGGATGTTTAGTATTTCAACTGCACAGATCAAGAAATCGCATGAGGAAAGATACAGAACTCCGGGAGTTTAAGTATAGTTGGGACTGAAGTAGCTCAAAAACAGGAGTCGAATTCTCCACAATTAAAGCCACACTTCCTGTTCACTTTTCTAGAAAACACCTCACTCTCCCTTAACAAGTTGCCACTGCTAAGAAAACTTAAAAGATTTAAATATTCTATTCCTTCCTGTGACCCAAGATTTAGTTATTTTGCAAGAATACTCCTTTGCTGTAGCTCACGTAACACTCATATATCCTTTCCCCCTCATAAATGAGGGGAAGTGAAAAACAAAACCCACAACTTATGCTGAATGTATGAACTGCAGTTAATAGCATTAGGGGTGCACGCACAAAACACACCTACTACTGACAGTTACAACTCCAGAACTCCCAGCTGGCTGTGCTATGAAAAGATAAGCTATTCGGAGTATCAGCACACAAAGTAGATCCCATCCCAGCAAGCATACTACTTTACTGCTAAAATTCTCACATGCAGCAATATAAGGCTAAGGGCAAACAAAAAGACATGAAGCAAGTGTGTAAAAAATAATAGACTATTATAAAGCGGAGATATCACTGAAGGAGAGAGGGAAATTCCTAGAAGTAACAGCTCAGGCAGCTAATCCTTGTTGGTATTCATTATTGTGCAACTGTAAGCCCTTATTGAAGGAGTAGCAAGCCCATGCTGCTGCCTCTGGCTTCTGTTCAACTGCGGCTTGCCCATGCTTGGAAGCAATCCAGAGCATTAGGCACTGACTCAGGGAAGGAACAGGCTCACCATGTATAAAGTTCCTCCCTGTTCCTGGAAAAAATCCAGAGCACCAGGCGCACTCACACACAGCCACTCTCCATATCTGGAATTGACACAAATGTTCTAGGGGCAAACTGGCTCAGGAAGCAGGAGCAGCAAACAGACACACAACCCACTACCATTCCTGAACTTGATCCAGAGCACTAGAGTGCAGGCCTTTTTTTCCCTTACGGAGATCAGAATGAAAGCAGCCAAAAACAAAGAAAAAAAACCCAACCACCCCAACAGCCTATTCCTTCCATTCTAGCAGGCAACTTTACAGCCCATTTCCACCAAAAGCAGCAACAGGCCACACATCTGTCCCACTGTGAGAAGATAGTTTCCCTAAACTACCATGCATATCACATTTATTCAAACTTACAAGAATAGTTTGTTTGGGGGGGAGGGGGTGCAGGGCCAAATGAGAGGAAAGGATCCATAAGACTTTCTCTACTATAGAGGGGTGGGGAGAGACACCAGTATCTCCAAATTAGAAGTATCTGGGAGAAGAGAAGAGGTGAGGAGAAATGCAACACCCAGCTTCAGGCACAGCATTCATATACTTGTGGTTTTATCCCCCTTTCCTCTCCCCTGTGGGATTCTCAAATCCTTGTCATCGTTTTGAGGACGCCTTAACTCGTACTACTCCATACTTTCACACTAGGCTTTTTATTCAGAGCTTATGGGCCAGGTCCGTGTCTCCTTGCCTGGCCCCTATGCACCCCTCCTGCTGTGCAAAGTGGCCCTAAAGATGCCCCAACAGAGCAGCTGGAGATTCTAGCGAGGGAGGAGAATCCTTAGCAGTCATAGTCAGCTCTACAACACCCCACTTTTCTCCCCCCTCCCATACACATAAGGGAGCATCTTGGGGGTGGGAGGGAACACGCTGAGGGAGCATCTAGCTCCAGTGACCCCGGACCAGCAGAACAGCTCTAGCAGGCAGTTACAAGCAAGCACTGGTTAGAGGAGCACGGAAGCCGCTTTTACTTCTGCTAAGGGCTAAACTGGCTCCAGGGACTGAAGGAGCATAAAGATGCTTTAAATCACCTCCCTCTTTTCCTTGGGGTCCTGTGCCAAGAACTGGTCAGCCAGATTTGGTGGCCATATATATTTAAGCAGCAGACCTCCCTTACAGCTTTGAGAGGAAAGAAGCCCTATACTATATGGGTTAAAATTAGACGTTATTTAACAATTTTCACTAAGCTATACAGGAGAGAGCTTGCATCATCAGGCTCTAGCCTTGTAGCCTCCAGTTAGAGCTTCCTTGGCCTGAGAGGCAGGAATCTCCACTTACAGCAAAACAGGAAAAGCAGCAATGTACCATAAACCTTCCACTTCCAAAACCAATGCCGAAACTTGGAGAGACGATTTATTGCCATTCCGCCAACAAAAATACCCATGCGGGTGGAAGAACTAACAAGCCTGGGAGAAGACAGTAGTGGGTAACAAGACCATGACCCACACATTTATAAATGAAAGTACTGTGAGATGTAGACTGGGCCGCTTGGAGAATCCCTGAAACCAGGCAAGTAGCAAAGGCTGCAGCCCTACAACCAGAGTTCTGACCTGTACTGCATTATGCACGATCTTCTACATTAGAGCTGCTTCAGGCTCTCTGGCCCAATGCACTGGTAGTTTGCAGGACAGGGGCTGCTGGCTGGTAGTGGAAGCAGTTGCTTCTCAAGCTGCAGCTCTGGACTCCCTGCTCCTCTACTCCCAGAAGCAAAGAGGCCTATGAGAAAAGGAGGGGAGCTGCCCATGAGTTTACAGCAGTAGTCAGACAGGAGAGGGTGCTGCTGGGCTTACACAGAGGGAAAGAAAAAAGGAGCAAAAACAACTCCGCAGCTCAAGAGCCTGATGTGGTCCCTGTTCCCTCCTACAGGGACCGGCCTACCAGCTCCTTCTCTTCTCTCCTATTCAAAATCTAACACTGGCTCCTCCTGAGCAGCTTCAGTCTTTAGCTCACTGGCCTCTCTATACTCCTTGGAGAGAGAAGGGAGTAAAGGGGGGAGAGAAAGAGGATCATGACCAACAGCAGCCCCTTGGGAGGGACAGAGGAGGATGGCAAATCAGCAGTGTGTGTGAATGGGCATGATTGGAATGTGGGAGGCTGCATACATTTGGGGGCCTCATTAATTGTATGGGAATGTTGCAAGAATTAATTTGGGGGCAGTCTGGGCAGGGATCACTCAGGCCCTCACCCTGGTGCCCCATGAAAAGCCTATGTAGAGACCCCATTCCTGAATCCACCAGAAGCCTGGAAAGGGACCCCACATATACCTGACTCTAAAAGTGGAACACCTTTGTTTTGTTGTATGTCACACCACAAGCAGCAGATACTTGTTTATGGTGTGTGTGACGTTGTGCAGTCTATATGGTTTTATAAAAACATGATAATAA
>NW_020665369.1:39510-71313 GCF_002925995.2 Terrapene triunguis
CTGTGCATATCTCTCTATCAGTGTTATAGAGGGCGAACAATTTATGAGTTTGCCCTGCATAAGCTTTATGCAGGGTAAAACGGATTTATCTGGGTTTAGACCCCATTGGGAGTTGGGCATCTGAGTGCTAAAGACAAGCACACTCCTGTGAGCTGTTTTTGGGTAAACTTGCAGCTTTGGGACAAGTGATCCAGACCCTGAGTCTGTGTTGAAGTGGACTGGAGTGTCTAATTCAGCAAGACGGGGTGCTGGAGTCCTGAGCTGGCAGGGAAAACAGAAGCAGGGGTAGTCTTGGCACATCGGGTGGCAGCTCCCAAGGGGGTTTCTGTGATCCAACCCGTCACAGTGTGGCATACAACAAAACACCAGTGTCGTTTGTCACGCACTGTGGTGGCGTATTTTTCACATTGGCAGGTTGGATGGTTGAGAGGCATGCCTACAACTTCCCATGGGGAGCAGAAGAATGTTGGGGGAGGGGAGAGGTAGAGGCAGAGTTGGAAGGGGAAAGAAGTTGTCAGAAGAACCGTTTTCCCCTCTCTCACACCCTAATCCTTCCCCTCACCTAAGAGGGCTTGTCACAAGCAAGGGCAAATGTCCTGGATCCATTGCTTCCTTACTGGGGGAACTTCTAGAAGGAGGGGAGGAACAGAATACAATGATTATTATTATTATTATTATTAATACTTTGAGCACCATAGCTGTACAAAGCACTTTATAAAGCTAAGATGACAGGTATCTGCCTCCTGGAACTTAAAACGGATCAAGCATGAAACTCAGACTAGACTGCCCTGCGAAAGGGGATTAACACTGGAAAACTATGCAGTTACTTTCCTCTAAGAACAGACTACAAGTTAAGCAACTTGAAACTGAAAAACCCACATGAAAAGAAATTAAGGGCACATTAATGTTCACTGACTCCTGAAGTCTTATAAAACAAAGATCTAACAGTTATCAGGGTTTATCAAAATAAATAATTTAAAAATAATTAAAAACAATTTTTAAAAAATGTAAATTAAATAAGGTTTGTTTTTTAAAATAAACATTTAAAATTAAACTTGAAACTGACAACCTATATTAAGGCCTGGAACCAGACTTTGCTGTACTGCTAAACAACTTTTGAGAGCAGGAGCCACTTTTGCAGGTGTAGACAATATCTTCCTCATTTCACTTTATTCAACTAGTTCAATTCAATTACTAGTTAATTCTAAGTTAAGAAACGAAGTCAGAATTGAAAAAGTAGGAAAGATTGTCTTCCTCTTCCAATCTATGAATAAGAACTAGGTGTGAGAGGTTGAGATCTCCTAGTTCTAAAATCTTGAATGGCATAGTGACCAGAAACAATCAGTTCAATCTACTTATTATAGACAACACTTTCCTTTAATAAATTAGATAGTTTTGCATCTAAAACATGTTTTTATAAACTTTTAGATAAACTTTTTTCCCTTAAGTATCAAGCACATTTAAGGTGATTCTATTTAATACATTAAAAATGCTGTTTTAATTGAATTTTAATTTCCATCCAAATAGAGTTTAACACAAATAACAAGTAAAAAATTAATCTAATAAATAAGAAATGCTCATTCAACCATTTTCTATCATAAAATGTAAAAATTAAGACTCTCAATAAATGCAAGTTAAGCTATATAACCGCTTAAATAAATGTGTATAGATACAGTATATCCACCTGGTTAGAAAAAAGAAGCACAAGTTTTAATGTAAAGGTTATATAGTTGCAAATCAGAATGTTTTAATGGTTACCGGCCAGAATCAACCTCTCTTTAGCAAAACAACTAAAATGTACAAATGCAAAACAAGATTAAAATCTAGTCTTTTAACCAAGGTTTCCTGGTTACTGATTTAAAATATGATTAAAATCAGTAATTTAAATTGCTTTTATTTAAACAGTCCACCCTGATTATCATAAAGAAGCCAGCTCCATGTCTGCTCAGGTTTACAGAGCTGCAAAAGACACCAGCAACACACACTGCTAGACCATTACCCAATTATTTCTCAGCCACACCATCATTTACACTTTATGGAAGGCAAAAAGTTGAATTAAAAAAACTTGATGATCTTTACTATTTAGGAAAAATTGACAATAAATACATTAATGGTTAATTTTGTTTGAATGGCTATTTTTCTTTAATGAAAGTCTCAGAATGTAAGAGTACTAAAAATCACAGACGAGCTGAGCTAAACCAAGCCAACAGCCACATCACAGAGTCCTAATACCAAATACTAGCTGTTTGCTGCTATTGCACATATAAAATACAAAACAGTTTATTAAATCTCACTTCCTTCATATAAAATACCACAAAAACCACTTTGTAGTCACTTGACTAGAGAAATAAGGAAGGTTTTAAGGCAAGACTTATCGGGAAGTGGCTGAGAAGAGAAGGGAGTCAAGAAGGGGGAAACAGCTTTACTCAGGCTAGGTCTACACTACAGCGGGGGTCCGACCTAAGATACGCAACTTCAGCTACGTGAATACCGTAGCTGAAGTTGCGTATTTTAGGTCGACTTACCTGGCTGTGAGGACGGGGGAAAGTCGACCGCTGCCGCCGACTCCGCTGCCGCCTCTTGCCACGGTGGATTTCCGGAGTCGACGGCAGAGCGATCAGGGATCGATTTTATCGCGTCTTCACTAGACGCGATAAGTCGATCCCAGAAAACCGATTGCCTGCCGCCGGACCCTCCGGTAAGTGTAGACAAGCCCTTAGATAAGGCAGTAGAAGTAAAAGAGCAACTCTCATCTACAGAATCAGGGAAAAGGGATAGAGGCAAGCAAGACTAGGGTAATGCAAATGAGCAATGGAATGAGGTCAAGAGATCCAATTAGTGCCAACTCGGGGGTGACTGGGGACACCTGCTCCAATAGGACTTTGAGATTGCAAACTCATTTCATTTATGGCTTGTCTTCACGTATAGCATTATAGTGGCGCAACTGCTAGCAGTTTAGCGAAGACGCTCCTACACCGATAGGTAGGGCCCTACCAAATTTAAGGCCATGAAAAGTGCATCACGGACCATGAAATCTGGTCTCCCTCTGTGAAATCTGGTCTTATGTGCTTTTACCCTATATTATACAGATTTCATAGGGGAGACCAGTGTTTCTCAAATTGGGGGTCCTGACCCAAAAGGGAATTGTGTGTGTGTGTGTGTGTGTGGGGGGGGGTGTCGCAAGGTTATTTTTGGGATGGGGGATGTCACGGTATTGCCACCCTTACACGCTGCTGCCTTCAGAGCTAAGAGGCTGGAGAGTGGCGGCTGCTCACTGAGTGCCCACCTCTATGGGCAGCAGCGCAGAAGTAAGCGTGGCAATGTCATACCATGCCATCCTTATTTCTGCGCTGCTGGTGGCAGCGGCTCTGCCTTCAGAGCTGGGATCCCAGCCAGCAGCCGCCACTCTCCAGCGACCCAGCTCTGAAGGTAGCGCCACCAGCAGCAGCGCAGAAGTAAGAGTAGCAGCACCGCAACGCCCCCTACAATAACCTTGCGACCCCCACCCCCAGCTCCTTTTTGGGTCAGGACCCCTACAATTACAACACCGAGAAATTTCAGTTTTAAATATCTGAAATAATGAAATTTATGATTTTTTAAATCCTATGACTGTGAAATAGACCAAAATGGACTGCGAATTTCATAGGGCCCTACCGATAGGAGAGCTTCTCCCACCAGCGTAGTTAATCCACCTACCTGAGACAGTAGCTATAATTGGCAGGAGAAGCTCTCCCGTTTATATGAGGGGTTAGGTTGGTATAACTACATCACTCAGGAGTGTGGATTTTTCACACCCCTGAGCAACGTAGTTATATCGATAAAGGTCTGTGGTATGGACATGGCCTTAGGCCACCAAGCTGCCATCAGATAGCAATGACCTTTGATTTTGGGTGTGCTGCATATTGATAGTGATCTACAAGCTATCTAGATAACTAAATGAATATTCTGCAGAGCCAGGGTATGAGGAAGTGCATTTCTCAATGGCTTTGCATTTTGGTAACCAACAATGGTAAGGAAGTAAATACAAGGATAAATGTTAGAGATTCATGATATTGTGGCCACACAGATACGACTCTACCTACTTCAGCTCCAGTCTGGTTGGATAGGCAGGAGAAAGGGCTTGGTATGGGAGGGGGGAGAGTGTAACAGGTCCCTAGTAAGGATCACCTCTTGCCCCAATTTGGGTAGAGGTATCCTGCATGCTAAAAGCGAGAGGCTTGCAAGACTATAATCACTGCACAATTATAATCATTTTGAAATATCAATGCAATTACATTCTGACCTGGCAACATCCATGTTACAAAACTGTAAGTACAATAAGACTAGTTTATTCCCAAGTACAAAGTTTAAGAAGGTGGCAATCCTACACCTAAGTGAGGTGGTGGGGTTGGTTTTTTTGTTTGTTGGTTGGTTGGTTGGTTTTTGGAAGTTCACTATTTAGGTTCCATAAAATTAAGGAAAAATTTCTGCCAGATTCCGACGCACATGGAAGAGACAAAAGTATGAATGGACGTTTCTGGCACTGAATATGGGAGTTGGGTGAAATCCAGCAACAGTAGAGGAGGGCAGTTATTAAGCTTTGCCCTTCACCTGTAAACAGAGGGAATTGCTAAAGAAATACAAAAATAAAACCACTAGCCTGAAGAAAACTGAGGAACAAAAATCAAAGCAATCCCAGTTATAACCTCTGCGTGTGTACAAACTGCCCCAACTTCTCCCACAGAAGTGGAGAGAGGGCATGGGGGGAACTGGAAGTCCTTCCCCCAACTCACCTGTGCTTGCTTTTATTTCCATTCCCAGGAGCACACTTCCCCCCTCACCCCCGCTCCGACTGCTCTGTGCTGAGACTGCCTTTCACCATCTTGTTCTGCAAGGAGGGAAGAGAGCAAGGAAGGAGGGGCTGATGAACCAAGCCAAAAGGAGGAGGAGCAGGGAGATATGAGGGAAAGCAAGAGACAGGGGAGGGAAAGAGAGGCACACAGAGAATGAAAGAGAGAAAGAAAAGTCAGTACATTGGAATGAGTTATACAGATTTTCAGACAGGATTTTCCCCATGACAAGAGTTGTCATTAAGCAAGAGTGGAGAGTTTGGTTTTAAATTTAAAAAAATATATACAGAATTTCACAGAAAAAGCAAAATTTCTCAATAGAACCCTTTAAAGGTGACTTGCAAAGGATTTCTGAAACACTGGGCATGTGCCCTTTTATGGTCTATACAAGAGGCTTAAAAGTTCTCTCCCCAACACTGTTACTCAACCCTAAAAATATCAGGAATGTTGAGCACGGCCATCCCTGGCTCTGCTGGAGCACCTACTGGATGTGTCAGAGGATTTATAAAGTTAGCTCTCAAACCTCACTTAAAGAGATGGAGTGTCTAGTGTTAATTAGCTACTGAGGTTAAACAGATATTAACAAAAAGCAAAGAGCTTTAAACGTCTAACTAAAAGTCCCTTCCTCTCTCAATTACTCAACTTTCACCCTTCTGGCTCTCGCAAATTCACAGTTTAACTTTTTCTCCAGTGAGTCATTTTAACACAGTGGTTCTCAGCCTTTTCCACATCAAGACCGCTTTTTCCATATCAGGATCATCCCACAACCATCTCTAGCTTGGCCCCCGCACCCTCCCATTTACAATATTGGAAGGATAAGGTGGGTCATGACCCCCAGGCTGAGAACCCATGTAATTCTTCCCAGGAAGATTTGGAGCAAACTAATGCTGATCAGTGAAGCATTCAGCAAGGGCAGAGCCACATTCAAGCAAGGAAAATCCTTCCATTCTCTCTTGAGCTCAAACAAGTGACTCAAAACTTTACCATGAACAAACTTCAGCGAGAAAGAGAAGCTGCAGATGACGAATACCAATTTCTTCCCATAAAATAGGCAAAAGATCTGTCCTGGGCTTACTGTTAGTAAACGTCACACTTTTACAGCTTCATCAGGTACCTGTTTCAGTTCCACTGCCATCCTCTGTTCCTTCAACTAGCTTATAAAACAGACTGCATTCTAGTCACAAGGCAGCTGTGTTTTAATGTTTTCCTATCGTAGTTTGAGGACCATCATTGCAAATACTAATACACCACTGCCAACCAAACCTATCTGCAAGAACTGAATGCTGGAAAGCTTTAAAAGTTTATTTTATTTTAATTTTTTTAACCCTATAACACAGGGGTTCTCAACTTTATTGTACCGCAACCCCCTTCTGACAACAAAAATTACTACATGACCCTAGGAGTGGGGGACTGAAGCCTGAGCCCACCTGAGCCCCACTGCCCCCCTAGTGGGGGGGGTGGGGAGAGGCAAAGCCAAAGTCCCACCGCCCCGGATGGGGAGGCCAAAACCCAAGGGCTTCAGCACCAGGCAGCAACCTGAGCTCTGCCGCCAAGGGCTGAAGCCCCCGTGCTTGGGCTTTGGCCCTGGCCAGTGGGCTTGGGCTTTGGCTTCGACCCTGGGTGGTGGGGGTCGGGCTCCAGGCCCGGGCCCCAGCAAGTTCAAGACAGCCCTGGTGACCCCATTAAAACAAGGTCACAACCCATTTTGGGGTCCCAAACCATAGTTTGAGAACCACTGCTATAACATGTCTTGTCAGTGGACAGCAAAACCAGGAAATCCTTGCGTTACAGATCCTTCACAATCACACTAGACAAGTGTCAGAAAAAGAAGACACCAGTTTCATCCAGCTGTTGGGGCAGTTCACATCTTTCAATTATTGTTTTGGCTGCCTGTAGATTCAGGCAGGCATTAGTACATTGGTTTATGCTTGTTCCACATTTCTGCGGTTCTCTCTGCAACTTTAAGGACTAGAATTTTATTTTTATTTTTAAATGAAAGGATGAGAAAAAGGGAGGCTGATCATTGCTTACAAATTGATAACCAAAGTCCTAGAGTCTTCCAAGCTAGACAGGATCTGAATTTTTAACGTAAAAAACAAACCACCACTGTTTTTTAAAAAGTGTGAATACATAAAAATAGCTTATTGTGGCAAAACCACTTGCTCAATATACTTTTCTCCTTTACACAGATTTTATCTTTCAGAACTACCTTGTAAAAATACCAGAAGCCACCAGATGTCAGTCTAATCCAAGGCACAGCAGAAGAGAGCTACTGACAAGTACCTGAATGGAGTAACTGAATTCTCTGAAGCATTCTTGAAGTGCTAAAGAGCAGAATCCTCCCCTCCCAAAATCTAAATTACAAGTTGTGCTGTCTATACTCTCACACAATTTAAATAGATTCCTGCTAGCCACCAGAATCGCCATTCCTCCTGACGTTTTTGATCACCTAGTTACACAGGCTGATGCTTCAGTAACTTGTACTGAGGACATGAGGGAAACAGAATCAGCTGAGCAACTGTACTCAACCTGGTAACTGCTGCTGAACTATGACAAGCTGCTTCTATTTCTGGCAAGTCCTTGCTTCCAACAGCTGATTAAAAACGTTTCCATTAGATATTTTTCCTTCCTTCTTGCATCCCTGGTAAAGCCCAGAAAGAACCTTCACCAAAAAGTTGCAGTATAGCACTCAAAAAGAAGGAGTGTATTGACTGTACCATAAAAGATAGGAAATTAAGCTGGGTTTCATATAGTCTCTCTGAAGGTCTAGACAGCAAATGGCAAAGACATACAGTAGGCTTCACAGATCTTCTTAAGCAATCTGTATTCTTCTAGGTAGATACTTATCCCCCAAAATGCATCTCCCACAGAACCACACACACACACACACACACACACACGGCTTCATCTAAAAGCATCTCCTCCCTCTAAAACATGTTATCTGGGTATAAAATTACTTCATTAAAACAAATGTAGACAGAGCCCAGAGGAGGACAGCACTGAATGGACCTAGCAGGGAAGAGGTTTCCTCTTACCTTGTGCTTGGGGCACCTCACTGAGAAATTCTCTTCGTTTAGTAAACAATCTAGAGGAGAAGACAGACAGCAATTTGATTATTTTATTTATAAAAGTATACTTTGCATAATGTGTGTGTATTCATCATACCTTTCAGGTAGATGTTGTATTCAGAGATCGCTTCTAGAATTACTATTTGGGGTTTTTTGGAGGAAAGGGGTTTCAGGAATATTTTAGTAAATTAAGTTACCAATAGACCTGAGTGATATTGTCCTTACTGCAATCAATATGCCAACCCCAAATTTCCCCTAACGCCTAACTGCTGCATAAGGAGTAAAAGTCAGAGCAAACCCACAAATCTCTCCTGGCTTCATGGATTCCAACCCTTAGAAATACAAAGTCAGGAAAGACCAGATACACCAGTAGTTCTCAAACTTTTGTACTGGTGACCCCTTTCACATAGCAAGCCTCTGAGTGTGACCCCCCCCCCCTTATATTTTAAAGTGTTTTAAATTTAACACCATTATAAATGCTGAAGGTGAAGTGAGGTTTGGGGTGGAGGCTGACAGCTCGCAACCCCCCACGTAATAACCTTGCGACCCCCTGAGGGGTCCTGACTCCCAGTTTGAGAACCCCTGAGATACACCCATCTCATCTTCGCATATTATCCCTGCTTTATGCTTCAGAAGAAAAGTGACTGCCCCCCATGTTTAGCACAAAGTCCCTGAAATATCAGAGGCAGAAAAAAGTTGGTGTGTGTGTTGTGACTTAATTCCAGCCCCAAATCTAGTGATCAAGTTTTGTTCATTGGCACCATGCTTGATATACTGCAGGGTCACTCATATTGCTCTTGGATCTGCTGCCACACTCTGTAACTGTGAAGCTTCACTAATCTAAAAGACAGTTTAATGACTTCACATTTTTTAAGGACACTAGAACAGATCAAGTTTGTTTTTAAAAAGTGACTTTAGCATTGTTAAGAGGTGCTACATTAACAGCTCCTGGAACCGTTAAGTACTGTATCCATAGAAGAGGGTGCACTAAAGGCAACAAGGCAGTGCAAACTTTGGAGCTCCAGCCTTCTACTTAGGGATTTCCAAGTGCCCCACATTTCCATTTCACAATCAAAACTTGAAGCAGCAGTGCACTCTACATAGGGGGTTCAGCTGCATCTGCCAGATATTGTCGTCTATGGCGCTGCCCCACTCTTGGTCAAACTTTTGACACCACCTCCAAATACCTGATGTTACTCAGCCAGCATCTCATTACTGCGATATTTTTGGTGGCTCTCCAGTGTAAGAATTCAGCAAGGCATTTATGACCTCGTGTCCTCTCCAATGTCCCCAGATTGCCAGCAAGTTGCACAGTGGTTAATAAAATGTGCTAATTTAAAATCTTAAGTATGTAGCATAACTACAGCTCTCTGCTGTTCCAATCTGCTAGATGAGTTTAACAGACAGCACCTAGGGCTCCAGGGCAATACTTTCTAGACACCCAAGCAGAGTTTCCTTTGCTGGTATGAAACGCTTCTCAGTTTCAAGATCAATGCCTCTGGCCTGAATCAAAAGGAAGTAGCATGCAATAGCCTAAGTTACTTCAGAGATTTAAAAAAGAGAATGAAAACCCTTATCCCTGCGCTAAGGGCAATAATTTCAAATGCAGTATAGCAAAGACTGTTTCATTATGAAGATAGGAATTTTGCACAATGAGACTGTACCATGAATTATCATTGTACAACACAGTAACCATCAGAACAAACCTGAAAATATTAGAGAGAGAAGATTGTTTTCTCCTTTTAGTGAATTCAGCACAGGTGACAGATGAAATCCTCCATTCATCTCCCAAATGGGAAGAGCACATGGGAGCGGGCAGTATAAGCTTCCACACACTGTTTCCTGTCAAGACAACTCATGCCCTGGATCTGGACCATGCGTGGGGGTGAGAAAAGCTCAATATCTATTATTCAATCTTTGTCTTTTTTTGCCATAAATGCCAACATTGGAGGCAACTAATGCCAACGGTGGTAATTAGTGTTAAAGGTTAGGGACACTTATCTCCGCACTGGGAATGGGAGAGACACCGTGAGATCATTTCACAACTGCCACTGACTACTCCTAAGATGGCAAAAACTTTTGCTTACTACCAACCTGGCCTGGATTTGAACTGGTGACCTAAGGTCACACATTTCATTTCCCAGTCAAGTAAACTTTAAAAATCAACTCCAAGGAGGTAATTTTAGATAGCAAGACAACAATACATCAAGCTAAGGTCAGTTCAAGGAGGAAGATGGAAAGGCAGCCATTCACCTTGTTTGAGCAGGTTTTCCTGTATGTCAGGGAAAACATATAACAAAAGGTGATTTTAACACACAGTTATGCTTATATCTCCTTGTACTTTGTCTCTCTCTTTCTCTCTCTGGTTTGTTACCCTTCACAAAGAATATTTGCAAGCAAAGAGGGTTTTTTGTCCCTTAAGAATTCATCATTTGCTAGTTATTCTGTTTATGGAGTACATATCCTTTGTTTGTGATATCACATAATATGGATGCTGTGGAGACAACTGTGATGTAACAATCAGGATTGGACTCCAGGTGGAGAAGAAAAAAAAATAGAGGGAGTGGATGTGAAATCTCAAGAAACAAGGATCCTGTTTCCATGGAGATGTCTCTAGGACTAAGTTATCTCAGACGTCAGTGGTTCTTTACAAATTTGAACAGATGAAAGCTAAACACAGATGAAACGTTAACAATAGCCATCTCCATATTATTATTACCATAGTGCAAAGCACCATAAAGTCACATCACAACGAACAGTAAACACAACACATAGGAGTCATGGGCCAGCAATCTTCCTCCACATGTCCTCACACAGCCTTGTGAAACATGCCATTCCACATATCGTCCAGTCAGCCACATCGTTGAATCACACTCACCACAGGTGCCCACTGACCCTGGCATTCGGCACCAGTCCCTGCAAAACTTGCTCCCACTTTTCCTCCACTCACCCAAAACACATGTCACACAAACTCAAATTTCCTTTTACCATCTTATTGATATCAGGTATCACTACAGTTATGCTGTAAATTTGGGTGATTACCTCCTTGTTAGTGTAGCATTTCAATTTGAAGGCAGCGAGTGTCAATATACTGTTTCTGTAGCATCCACATCTAGCATGCATAAAGCAAGATGCTGGAGACAGGAGATGGAGAAGATACAGGACTGGGACAGGGACTAGCTGGATAAGATGGGGCAGAAAGACTCACTTGTGGTGAAATGGGCAGAAGAGTTTATGTCCGATAAAGCACACTTGCCTACAGAGCCTGGAATGGAATCCAAGACTCCAGAGTCTCACCATTCCTCTGCTGTTACAAATATATGTGAAACCCATTTGCAAGGTGTCTCATCCCCCTCTCGTACTGGTCCACAGAGTATGACAACCTACCACTACTCTCAGTTAACCCGTTAGCTCAAGCAGGAAGTGTTTGTGTGGTGGCTCTAGATTTCAATCCTGCTAACGACATATGTGTGTCACTATGACGCCACATGATGGAATTTCTGTTTTTTCAAGATCTAGGAAGTTACACATAAAATATGTTAAAAGAACATCAAGTATGCAAAAATTAGGAAATGACAGCAGTAAGGTTGCCAAATTTGGCCTCCTTGTGCATATGCATTATGAGACAGGCTTTAAATTACATGATGACCTTTTTTTCCACAGGACCCATGCTCATCCAGTGCACAGCACAGACCTGCTTCAGTGATGAATCAGGACTGCGTAGTAGAGGAGACTGTTTATAGGATCCCTCCTTCATGTTGCAGAAGCTGGAAGGTGTGTAGGGAAAGAGGCAGGGAATAGCAGGAAGAAAGATGACGGACTCATAGTTAGGGTGGCTGAATGCTGCCCCGGAGAACTGAATTTTATCCCTGCCTCTGCCACAGAATTTTCTTATGTAATGCTGGGCAAGTCACTTAACCCAGACTTTTCACACATGATCAAGTAATTGGGCGTTCCTCATTTTCCAAGTGCGTAGCTTGAGATATTGGGCTCTGATCTGAAGAACAGCTGAGAAATCACAGCTACAACTGATGTCAACGTGAGCTATTCTTTGAACAAATGAAGTGTCATATAATGCTGAGTACTCTGAAACATCATGTCCTAGGCCTCTCGAATTGGGCATCCAAAATTAGTGGACATTTTTTACATTAATCTCTCTGTGCCTCAGTTCCCCATCTGTAAAATGGGGATAACACTCCACATCTCACGGGGTGATATGAACATAAATTCATTAGCATTTGTGGAACACTCATGCTACAGTGATGAGCACCACAGAAAAACCCATGAGAAAATTAATAATTCTGTCTGCAGAGCAGGGTTTGATTAATGTGTAGTAAATAAGGCCCGGAGTCACACACTGAACAATGAGAAAACATAATATTGAATAGCTACTCATTAAGTGAGCACCATACATTCTGTGCACTGAATAAGGCAGGGGTCCTGTGGAAAAAAATAGTACGATCTCGTAAATAAATACTGTATCATAACGCATATGCAGAAAGGAGCTGCATTATGATTGTACAGGCAACTTTACTTCAGGCATTTCCTAACTTCTGACTGCTTGACTTTATTAAGATTACAAAGTCCTTTTAACATAGTTTTTTGGTGTGTAATTTTAAAGTGTGTGTGTCATACCACACAGTAGGTGAGGCCTTAACTGGATCAAATTCAACGTCAAAGAACCCTGAATTCCAGTGCAATTTTAATTCTGTTTTATTATTTAGCATTTATATTGTGGTAGCACGTAGAGGACCAATAGGTTGGGGCCCTATTGTGCTAGGTGCTGTACAGTCATACACAGGAAGACATGAAGTTCAGGAAAGTCACCCCTTCTCCTGCAACGAAATATCCTGTGTAGGTTTAGCAAGCCGGTCAATCGATCAGTCAAATAATGTCAGCTGACCACCTATTATTTGACCTTGGTCAAATATTCTAGCAAGAATGCCTGATGTAGGCAGTTGCTTACCTTTTTGATTGAATCATGGTGCCATTCTTTCATTTTTTAGAACTTCATTTAATAGTGTTTTGCATTTTTCCGAGTTAAAATAACTCAGTTAAGTAACTTGTTTCTTGTAATTAGGCATATGTATCTAAGGGTAAGTCTACTGGAGACCATAAGGGCTTACTCTTCTTTGTTACCATTGTTACTGTTCTAATAAATTAGCACTTTAAAATATTTGATGAATAATTTTTGGACCATTCAAATGCCCAACCCTAATCCTGTCTTCTAAATCAGAGGTTCTCCGTCTTTTTCTTTCTGAGCTCCCCCCATAACCCCCAAAGAGCTATAAAAACTCCACAGTCCACCTGTGCCACAACAACTGTTTTTCTGCATATCCAGTAGATTAAAAGCAAGGGCCAGTTTTAGGGGATAGCAAGCAGGGCAATTGCCCAGCAAAGTTAAGTTGCTCGGGCTTTGGCTTCAGCCTTCTGCCCTGGGCCCCAGGGAGCCTAACGCTAACCCTGCTCTCTGGTTTATTTTGGCAGACCTCCTGAAACCTGCCCCCTCCCCCACCTCAGGGTCCCCGGACCACTGGTTGAAAACCACTGTTCTAAATAATCTATGTTCACGCCAGACACTACTGTCATAAGGACAAGTGCACACACAGATAGCACTAGTACTCTGATCACTGAGCAAAAGGAGCAGCTCCTCTAAAAGCTATACCACTCAGGCTGATATTTTCATAGCTGACCAGAAGTGAGCAATGTCAGTGCTTGGATAAGAGATGTGTGTGGGCACAAATGAGGTGCTACTGGAAGTGGTGTTTATGACTCAGCAGGTGACACTTTCCATTTGGAATCTACTAGGCTAATGCCCAATTGTACTGCTAAGGAGCGTGTCACTGTAGGAGGTGCTGTCTTTCAGATGACATGAAAAATCAGAGGTTCTCATTATTGGGAGTCCTTAAGCAGCCTGACCATTTTTCACAGGGAAAGGGGGTTTATCTCCCATATCATGGCTAAATTCCAGGTTTTTTAGCTTCATTCTACAAATTTAAAATTCTTTCTGCAGTTTCAAGAAGATTCTTCTACATTTCTCAATCTAACTTGTTCCAAAGTGCTGCCATGCTCTGTTTTATCAGCTGCCATGCTCCATCCCTTACATTACTGTATTCCCATGGTGGGTTAAGAAATTCAGAGTATAACAGTTTGTAAAGTGCTCTGGAATACTTTGGGGGCAATATGTGTCCTATAAGGGTAAGATATTCTTAATCTTATTTGTTCTTACCTGCATCAATGGCACACGGGTAATGGTATCGGAAGGAGCAACCTTTGTTGTAGCAGCCTAAGGTGGCTCCTGGCTCTTGGCAGTGGGAACATTTCTGAAAGGGATGGAAAAATAGAAATATTAGCAAATAGGTGAGCCTTCTATATCCTCCCTCCATACACCTTTTCCTGGTATTTCTACCATACAAACTTCAGCAATTTCACACGCTATTTTCTCAAAATTTATCAAGAGCCACCGGGTCCCAAAGATCACTTTTTAGATTACCGGTACATTCCCTTCAAACATCAAATAATGGGTCCCGCCATTCAGTGGATAAAACGATAGGTTTTTCAAACAACATACTTTTGCACAGCAGTGGTAACTGGACTTAATGTACTGTTAAATAGCAGGTTTCAGAGTAGCAGACGTGTCTGTATCCGCAAAAAGAACAGGAGTACCTGTGGCACCTTAGAGACGAACAAATTTATTTGAGCATAAGCTTTCGTGGGCTACAGCCCACTTCTTCGGATGCATAGAATGGAACATATATTGAGGAAATATATATACACATACAGAGAGCATGAAAAGGTGGGAGTTGTCTTACCAACTCTGAGAGGCCAATTAAGTAAGAGAAAAAACTTTTGAAGTGATAATCAAGATAGCCCAGTACAGACAGTTTGATAAGAAGGGTGAGAATACTTACATGGGGAGATAGATTCAATGTTTGTAATGGCTCAGCCATTCCCAGTCTCTATTCAAGCCTAAATTGATTGTATCTATATGCAAACTAGATACAATCAATTTAGGCTTGAATAGAGATTGGGAATGGCTGAGCCATTACAAACATTGAACTTATCTGATGACCATTTTTAATTTCCATTACTTATTCCTAATATCTCAACTGGTTCATATATTTAATAATTTTATCAGATGGGTGTGAATGCAACAAAGTGAGAGCTATTCACTGACTTACTGCAGCCTTAATGGCTTTAGAGAATTAGGCCTACGGTGTATTTCATTCAGAGAGCGACTTTATAAGTAAAGTAAATGTTTTTCAAAAGCATAAACTAATGTAAGCTTTTGAAGAAAGCTTGTTTCTGACAGGCTGAAGTTTCCCTTCTTTATAAAAGGACCTGTCGTGGCTAGCACAGATTCCATTTAAGGTTGTGAGCACCACAACAAAAAACACACCCCAATACCTACAAGAACACTCTGGTTATAAAAAATAAACCTATAAGAAACGCAGCAAATTCAGTTTTGGAGATAAAATGTGGCAAAAAGCATTAAAAAATAAGTGCTTGAACAATTGGTCAGAATCACTTGAAATTTGGACCATAACAAAGTTGTCTTTTGAATGCAGACTATACATATATACAGATCTAAAACTGGTCTTTTATCACCAAGCAAGTCTCAGATCTGATCCACAGAGAAGTTCTTGTCTCTATAGTAAGTAGGGGGTTATAGTATAACACCCTTTTTAAAAAATCAGGGGGAAAATTGACAAAGGCATTCACTGCTCTCTCCACCATGCCAAGCAGACAGTGAAGGATGTAGTTTAACATGTAAATGACTGAGTATGAAAGCAAAATCAACTTCCTCCAACCATATGCCAGGTGCCTCTTTGAATCAAAGCAGATGTAATAAATGGGAAAGTCTGAGATGCCAGTTCTCGTGACTTGTACAAATCCAGTCTTCTCACAGTTAGGCCAGTGCACCGTAATCCTGATCTGCAGTATCCTTTACTAAATCAACTCCTGGGTGTCTTTTAAGCAGCAACCCTCAATCATGAAAAACTAGTACAATATTTATGACATAAGAAAGTGTCCTTGAGGTCCAGGATAAAAAAGCCAACTACCTTATTTTTATTTGTCAGAATATGACCCCTGGTTTCCAAAGGTAAAACTTCTAGGACTTTAATCTATACCAAACTGCTTGGACCTCCTGGCAAGTTTTGTAATTCACTTACTCATGGGACTATAACCAGCCTCAACATGTAGCAAATGGCTTTTCCTGGCAAACTATTGAGTCCTGCCTGTAAAGTCAGCCACAGGAGAATCATATGTACTGTACTCCTGGGGGAATTCTGCACCACTGTGCATGCACAGAATTAATGTCTAGTGCATAATTTTTTTTTTCTCCACAGAAAATACATTCTGCTGGAGAGGTACTGCAGTTACCCCTTTTGCCCACCAAAGGCTGCTGAAGTGCCAAAACAGAGAGCAGCCGCTCCCACGCAGGAGCAGCCCTAGCTGTAGCTAGGGAAAAGAAGAGGCTACATTCCTCACAGTGCCCTGCTCATAGGGCCAGATCATGGAATGCTGGGGGGTCACAGACTGGGGCTCTGAAGGGCTAGTGGGGGAGGAGGACATACTGGGGTGGAGGCTGAATGGGAGTGGTGGTGTAGGGACACATGGGGACAGGGGCAGATGTGCCTGACTGAATGAGAAAGGCTAGGGGTCAGCCAGGGTCCGCATGGGGGAGGCTCCCTAACAATCCCCCACCCCAAAAAAACCCAACTGTTCCATACTTCTTCCACCCACACCCAACAACCCTCCAAATTCACACCCAGGCTTCTTCCCAGCAATTACTAGCCTCTCCCTCAGCTCCTCCGTTACCCCTGATTCCCCCAAGCCTTTGACCTGCTTCTGAGGGGCACAGGAAATACGTTTCTGGATTGTAGTTTAAATGAATTATTATTCAAAGTTCTGTATTAATATGACTAGTAAGGAATCTATTTGTCAAAAAAACATTTCCTGAATCTTTTTTCTCTGTATTGTTATAGACATACTTGCTGACAGGTATTTTGTAATAAATTACCAGCATAATTTAAACTGGAGTAATTATATTGTGTTATTTTGACAAATAAAATATGCAGAATTTTAAAATATTGTGTCCAGAATTTTTAATTTTTTGGTGCACAATTCCCCCAGGAGTAGTACTGACAACAGTCCTAGTTTCACTCATGGCAGTTATGCTCAAAATGCCTCCTCAGGAGTCCTGAATCACACAGCTCTCTACCACCCCCCGCCCCAACCCCCTCCATTCTCACTTTTAGACGGCCAACCAAGGCTAATGATTCTAACAGGGCATAGTCCAAGTCAGCCATTCTTCTTGAATGGAGCTCTGAATGCCCAGTGTTATTCCTTTGAGGCACATGCCCTTCCACCCTTGCCTGCTCCTTTGAAGTGCCATAGCACTGCAGCAATAAAAGAGGGCATTCCCACATGTATTCTTCCCCACAATGATCTTTCTTGTACAGAGCACAATCAATAAGAGCAGAGGAGATGGAGCAGCAGAGAATGAGCTGAAGTTGTGGAAAGATATCTTCAAACTAAATGGAATATTTTGAAGAGTGTATTGTACGATTTAACTGCAGACAAAAAAGTAACTTCAACACACCATAAAACAGTATGTTGCCTTTTTCAAAACATTCCTTTATATTTTATAGCTATCCTCCCTATATAGTTTCAGCCCAGTCTATCCTGCTCTTCTGAGGGTGCTGCAGCATCACAGAAGCACAGAACATTTTGAAGCATGTGTCTTTCCCATAACGTTCAACGTGCCCAATTTTTTGTTCATTTACATGAACAGCCCTGCTCAGAATGGGTCAGGAACTTTTTCACACTACGGTTCTGTTAGTGATGGATAAATAGAGGTACAAAATTTCAATAAAGTGAGACGGCCAAAGTGCAGGAATCGGCCCTTTATCTCCCTTCTATGCCTGACCAACTAGATTATTACGAAGGTTGCCGGCAACAACCCCCACAACAGCAATTCCCCATTGGACTGCAATTCCATTGACTGCTCAAGGCAGAGATCATCTACTGCTCACTCTCCTGCTGCTGAACAAGTCTCCACTCTGGCAGATGCTGCTGCTTTTCACAACCCACTGACAGTCTAATAACTCCATCTCCTCTATCTCCTGGGACCCACAACCATCTGCTTCTTTCAAGGGAGGGTGGAGGAACCACATACACACACCAAACTACTCTCCATTTCTTTCCAGTTCCCTATCCTTCATACATCAGAAAGAGAATAAATATAGCTGATTACCTGTAAATTTATACAGACATAAAATAACTCATAAATCTCTATTAGGGAGATTCTTATATCACATACACATGGTATCAGAGTACCTCTAGATGATTTTAAACATACGGTAAGTGAATAGAGATGGCTAGATGGTTTCAGCCTAATTCTGCAGAGACATTATTTCAAATTAAGAACCCCCACAAACATGACTGGCAACCTCTTGGAGAAACGCAGAGCTGAAAGAACAGTGGGTTCTGCAGGTCAGGACTGAGGCGCTCTGAAAGATGTAAGTACGTACAGCTCCTGTTTGCACTATGTCTGACTACGGCCAGTATTAACACCCTCATTTTCACATGCACATAAAATGTGCATTTTACCATTAAAAAAAATACTAAAAACAAGATATAAACAAATACTGGAACTTGCACAGGAAGATACATGAATTGTGCCTAACTGCCACAAACTAAGCTCTTCAGTTTCTGTTCAAGTTTTCACTCAAACCCCATCCCGCAGACAGTCACCAGGACATGGTAGCAGCTTGCTACCCGCTTTCAAAGGAATTATGCTATCCTTAGCCAGGGAGAGAGAACACAGGCTCTTAAGGGAAGATAAATGCCTATTGCTCAGTAGGTAGTCTGCTTCACCTCCTCTGCTCTGAAAAGCTGACGACCAGCACTTGGACAAGGCTCCCAGGGAGAAGGGCTGATGAATGGTAATCACTGCCAAGCATCTAGCCAATTCTTGGCTCAAATACAAAGCAGCAATGATTGGTTAACAGGCCCCTCCCTCACAAACCAGCTAGAATCACAAAACAGTATCTCTCACCTGGAGTAGGTTGAAGGGAGGGTAGAGTTAGATCTGGGAAAGACACCCCACCCCCCAATCTCTTGAACTAAATTATCAAAGCTATAACATCTTTTCCTCACCATGCTTTTTAACAGCTCTCAACTCTTTCTAGCTCCAGCTCAGTCTTCACCTGACAATGTGAAGTAACACACAATCTAGAAGTGCGAACAACAGGGTGACAAATATAGTAGCAGTTCTTAACCAGGGGTACGCATACCTCTGGGGATACACAGAGGTCTTACAAGGGGTACATCAACTCATCTAGATATTTGCCTAGTTTTACAACAGGCTATAGACGTAAAAGCATTAGCGAAGTCAGTACCAACTAAAATTTCATACAGACAAAACAAGAAAGCAAGCAATTTTTCAGTAATAGTGTGCTGCGACACTTCTGTATTTTTATGTCTGATTTTGTAAGCAACTAGTTTTTGAGTGAGGTGAAACTTGAGGTATTCAAGACAAATCAGACCCAGGGGTACAGTACTGTGGAAAGTTTGAGACCCACTGCACTGTAGAATCACCAGAGTTCTGCTCTGTTTCATTCAATGTTTCAAATTAGGAACTACCTGATACTATTTTTTTCCTGCAATTTGGGTTCCTCCACTATTAAGTGAAGTGGCTTTGACTGTAGTAGAAGGGGTTACACCTGCATGCACACATACACGCATCCTCCCCTTCCATCTTATTTGTCAGAAATACCTTGTCGTACCTCTACCTACAGGTTACAAAACAAAAGATCCTGTCCTGGGCCTTCTAGCCCCCTTCCTCTTCCTAACCAGGTACAATATTTTTGTCTTCTGAAGTGACCTAGGCTGCCAGAGAAGATCAGGCCAAAAGCTGCTTCCCTTTGGCTCCATGCTAGCAGGCAAAATGCTGAGCTGACAACTTAGCATAAGATCACTGCCCCCCACTAACTATTGTGTTATCTGAAAGTTAAGCTAGCCCTGGTTTACTAGACAGGAACAGAAAAATGACTCAACAAAGGGTAGCAGAGGAGAAAGAAGCCTTGCTGGAGCTACTGCTCCTTTCCCTAGTGTGGAGATGGGAGCTGGCTATAGCCTTATTTATTTGTTTAATTTTAAATTCCTAGGAAGGAGGGGAGAAAAATTAAGGAACTGAACCCACAGGGTGGAGTGGAATCAGAAAGAGTGATTGTTTTGATTCTGCCTTATAAGCTGGTGCTTTCTCAGATGATTTCTCATCTACACTTTCCACCAGCAGCTGGGGATCAACTACAGAGATCAGCTACAGAAGTAGTTTCAAGCAGGCACCTCCATTGATCTCAAACTATGCTTTTTACAGTTTTTACCCTGAACGTGGTTTCCTCTCAGCCGATTGGCTGCTTGCTCCTGGCCCCGCTCTCAGACTCTTAGCCTCACTCCAGATGCCCTCCATGCCCCTCTCCAAATAACTTCCCTCCCTTCTATCACCATCATTTAGTCCCCTCACTATTCTCTCCCCACTTCCTTTGTTTTTCCTTTTAGGTACCCCTTCATTTTTCCCTCCTCTCCCACCACTGTCATAATACAAAAACGTGTGGCACTAACATGATGGAATGAAACCTTCACTAGGTGTGATATATCCCTTTACTCCACCCTCTGTCTTGTCTTTTTAGACTGTAAGCTACTGAGGACAGAGACTGTATCTTATCTATGTTTGCATAGTGCGTAAAACACTGAGGCATCTAAATTCAACTGAAATACATATAAGTATTATGATTTATTAGAATTATAATAATAAAATAATAATCATGGGGGGAGGTCTTCTTTTGGTTGCTTCTGGTTAGTCAGTAGGCAGGCTGGCTAGAGTCATCCTGATAGCTTTCTTCGATAGGATAACGAGTCTTGTGGATAAGGGAGAAGCTGTGGATGTGGTATACCTAGACTTTAGTAAGGCATTTGATACGGTCTCGCATGATATTCTTACCGATAAACTAGGCAAATACAATTTAGATGGGGCTACTATAAGGTGGGTGCATAACTGGCTGGATAACCGTACTCAGAGAGTTGTTATTAATGGTTCCCAATCCTGCTGGAAAGGCATAACGAGTGGGGTTCCGCAGGGGTCTGTTTTGGGACCGGCTCTGTTCAATATCTTCATTAACGACTTAGATATTGGCATAGAAAGTACGCTTATTAAGTTTGCGGATGATACCAAACTGGGAGGGATTGCAACTGCTTTGGAGGACAGGGTCATAATTCAAAATGATCTGGACAAATTGGAGAAATGGTCTGAGTTAAACAGGATGAAGTTTAACAAAGACAAATGCAAAGTGCTCCACTTAGAAAGAAAAAATCAGTTTCACACATACAGAATGGGAAGAGACTGTCTAGGAAGGAGTACGGCGGAAAGGGATCTAGGGGTTATAGTGGACCACAAGCTAAATATGAGTCAACAGTGTGATGCTGTTGCAAAAAAAGCAAACATGATTCTGGGATGTATTAACAGGTGTGTTGTGAGCAAGACACGAGAAGTCATTCTACCGCTCTACTCTGCTCTGGTTAGGCCTCAGCTGGAGTATTGTGTCCAGTTTTGGGCACCACATTTCAAGAAAGATGTGGAGAAATTGGAAAGGGTCCAGAGAAGAGCAACAAGAATGATTAAAGGTCTTGAGAACATGACCTATGAAGGAAGACTGAAAGAATTGGGTTTGTTTAGTTTGGAAAAGAGAAGACTGAGAGGGGACATGATAGCAGTTTTCAGGTATCTAAAAAGGTGTCATAAGGAGGAGGGAGAAAACTTGTTCACCTTAGCCTCTAAGGATAGAACAAGAAGCAATGGGCTTAAACTGCAGCAAGGGAGGTCTAGGTTGGACATTAGGAAAAAGTTCCTAACTGTCAGGGTGGTTAAACACTGGAATAAATTGCCTAGGGAGGTTGTGGAATCTCCATCTCTGGAGATATTTAAGAGTAGGTTAGATAAATGTCTATCAGGGATGGTCTAGACAGTATTTGGTCCTGCCATGCGGGCAGGGGACTGGACTCGATGACCTCTCGAGGTCCCTTCCAGTCCTAGAATCTATGAATCTATGAATCCTCTCTCCAGCTACTGTCCGTGAAGCTGGAATGACAAGTAGCAGCAGAGTCCTCCTCCCAGGGAAGCAGACTATGAAGAGAGGGGCTTGATCACAGCAGCTAAGAGGGAAAACTGAGCAAACAACTGCTGCCCCATGAAGAGGTGAAGAGCTATTGTTAGAGATATTGTGGGAATGAGGTAGAATGATTTTTGGGAGGTCACTGTTAAGTGGTATTGAGTGGGAGCGCGGGGAGGGATGAGAAAGATTTTGGAAGGGCCTTGTTTTTAGAAGATGGGAGCTGTAAGCAAGTATTTTCACCTGGGCTAAAGCAGAATCAGAGAGCAACACTGAATTGAAGAAATTAAGGACTGATATAGTTTCCAAGATTTCAGCAATTAAAAAGAGATAGTCACTGCTTTGGCAGATAGAGCTACTGTGCTGTAAACTGGAATGGGAGAAACAGCAGATAGAATCACAGTTGCAGTGCTGCATGAGGCTGCTCGAGCAGAAAGACAGCTGCAGCTCAAAATGGATGATATGGAAAAGAGAAAGAAGAACTATTAGAATTAAAGGGGTGCCTGAAAAAGCTGAAATGGAAATTCTATTCAATATGTACAAATGTTGATTAAGGACATATTAAATTTGAGCTCTGTGGAAGAGGGGAAAATAGACAATACATACAGGGGCTTTATCCCCCCTCCCCACCGCCATTACGGTCAGTAACAGACTCAGAAACTTGATGGTTAAATTCACCATACAACCAACAAAAGAATTTGATTAAGAAAAAGGTTAGGGAGCATCTAGATCAGTGTTTCTCAAATGCAGCCACCAGCGTATTTTTGTGTGTCCACAACAGCATCCTGGGCAGAGAGGGGTGAGTAGGAGGTAAAGCAGTAGCCCCTCCCTGAAGCACCCAGCTGTTGATTCTAGATGCGCTGCCTTGGTGTTTGCTGGCGCCATCAGCAAGGGTCACCACCCTGCACCGCACAGCCTCCTGAGCGTCTCCGGGCAGCACCTCTGGAGACATGTGGGGCATAATGCTGAAGGAACTTTGGACTCAGCAGGCACCTTGTAAGTTCCTGACCCACCTTCTGTGGGCAGAGGGGCTCGGGCTTCAGCCCTGGGGCCAGCAATAGAGAAAATGGCACCATGGGCAAACTTGTATTTTGGCACCCCTGGCCCCCTCTGCCTCCACAGCGCTGCCCCCATCGCCCCTGGTCCCTGCTGCCTTCCCCCGCCAAGCTTCATTCTGCAGCCTCACACCCCAGGCCCACCCTGCTCCTGGCCTCTTGACCACAGCGACCCCCAACCACAGTGTCCTGGGCAGTCACCCATGTTGTCCACCTGTAAGGCTGGCCCAGGTTAAATCTCCCCCGACCTGCTGCCCAAATATAGAAGTCAAAGTATACCTATGCATCAAAGCATCCCAACAATCGCTGAGATATTAAGTTTTAAAGTTGCCTTGTAAATGCCATAAATCATAATGCGCACTCATTCCCTTCTAAATATTACCACAGCACAGGCTGTCAGAAGACAACTACATAGGTGCAGTTTTCTTTCAAGTCACAAAGCGTATTCATTGGCTAACCACTATGCTTACGTAGCACCATAAGCAACTATTGACCAACATCAATGGCATGATCACTGCGTGGTGTCTGGATAAATTGAGATTGTTCTTAGCAGAAGGTGAAAGAGTTAAAAACGCGAATGGATATCAGAATTTTTTTTAAAAATCAGTGCCAGAAAGTGACCCTGAATGTGATACAGAGATGGCTCTGGAGAAGCCACCTGCTGCTAAGAAAAGCAGAACGTGGAAGGAAGGAAAATGAACGTTTCAGGACAAGTGGAAAAGACAGTTTCTGAAGCCATCCAATTCCATTTCCAAGCAGGTTGCAGTGTGTGCTGTTTGTAAGAAATAAATTTATCAAATTAAAATTTACGCAATGCAATGTCACTATAGCACTCATGCAGGGGTTTGTTGAACAGAATTACCACAATGAATTTCAGAGGCGCAAGCTGTTACATGATGCAAAAATCGAACTCAGAAGACAACAGCGATGGCTCAGAGTTTTTTTTTAAGTGGATCAGATACAGATGGTTACTTTTAAAGTCGCACTACCTTTGGGGAAAACAAGGAAAGCATTTAGCAACGGAGAACTTGTGAAGAAAATTGTTTTGGCCATGTAAGCAGAAAATACACTTTTCAGAGAGATACCACTGAGAAACAACACGTTACAGAGGAGCAAAAGAGATCAGGCAAATTTTCTACAAAATGAAATAGCTGAAAAAGTTGCAGCTTTCTACAACCTGTGCTTGGATGAGAGCCTTTTTGTCCCAAGGGAATCATATTTATTCTTTTTTTTTTTTACTGTGATTGCCATTGGTTTTTGGAAGGTGTTTTATGTCAGATGAGCCTCAGTGCTAGGCCAACTGGCAAACACACTTTTCAGTCTGTTCAGGTGAGAATGAAGGAGTGCCACATTAGCTTTTTGACAACCTGCGTGGCTTGACAGCTGATGGGGCAGCAACTATGCAAAATGCACAAGTAGGGGTGCTGAACTGCTACCATGAAAAATGCACGCAAACTTTTTTTTGTTTCACTGTTTTGCCCACCAAGAAGTACTTGTCAGAAAGGCTTCAATGGAAAGTATGGATGAGGTTGATTCTGTAGTGAAAAACTGCATCAATGTGCTCAAATCCAGCGGCATCAATAAAGGGAGATTCGCATCTATGTGCAAAATGAGCTGCGAGACACATAAGGTGCTGCTGAATTACAACCTGGTCCTGTGGCTTCGTTTTAATTAGTGTACAAGGCCCATTTGAGCTCCGGAAAGAGCTCGTTGAGGTTTTGAACACAGTTTCGCCAGAATTGTCCCAAAAGCTACAATATCCAGAAGTACGTGGCTGTTTGCTCTTTTTGAGAAGAGTTTTTACCAAAGCTTGCTTCCTTGAATCTGGAACTTCAGAAACCTCAGCTAACGATATTTGACAGCATTGAAGTAATTAATACATTCAGAATGACAATCACTGACATTGTCCAGCACCTAGAAGAGGAAAAAGACTTCAGTTTTTTAAGTGCTTAATCAGTTTCTCAGCTATCAAGATGAGTATGTGCAGCGGAAGGTCAGCTTAGCTATTATCAAATACCTAGGTATTCTTTTGGAGGATCTTGAAAAATCATTTAAGTGAGGGAAACTTTTTCTGTCAGTATATCTTCATGACCGACCCATTCAGCAATTCTGGTTCAGGTGTTTTTGGCTGCCAACAAACTAACTGCATTGCAAGACAGATTAGTTTCCTTTGCTTAAATCCAAAAAGTCAATCTCAAGTACCTCATGCTGCAAATGTGCAATGATGCAAGAGTGAAAACTTACTTCAGTCAGCCCAATGTTACACTACAGGACTTCCGGAGTAATGTGTCCTGCTTGAGGACACCTACAAGCCCCTAGCTAAAGTTGCTTTTCTTTTCTTGTCCCTGTTTCCTACTACTGTGCTGTGCGACAGGGCATTCAGTGCACTACATTTTCTGAAGAACAAGTACCGAAACCGCCAGTCACTAATCCTAACCTGGAAGCTTCCCTTCCAGTTTCAAAGGAGACACATGACCTTGCAGACTTTCCATTCAAAGAGCTCCTGAACTTCTGCACGTAGTCTGATCCACACAATGGATGTGTTAAAACTCAGAACTTTAATTTCATTATCACACTACATTAATAAAGTATAATATAACAGGATAATATTTGTTGTTACTATTATCACTACTGGATTAGATTGATTTTTTGTCTGTTTCTGATAGAGAAAAATTTTGGACATATTTGCAGATATGTTTTTCATTATTATTTGGACTTTTATGTAAAAACATTTTTAAATTTACTTCAGAACGGCTGTACAACCATCTTTTACCAAAAAAAGCAAAAGAAACAATAAAAAAGACAAGAATATGAAAAGCATCTTATTTGTGTTTCTACTGTGTTTAGGTCCAGTAAAGAATAGACACAGCTGTACATTATTATTTAGTCGGCAAAAAAGAAGAGAGCTGACCAAAACTGCAAAAGTAAACAGAAGGGCCAAAATTCACTACAGGTGAGAATTTCCATTTAAACTCACATTCATCTTCCATGATCAGGCTTATTATTAAGATACTCCAAAGGTGAGGAAACTATATTCCAGACTCTTGGTAGAGAGAGCAAGGGCTCTAGCATGCATGAATACTCTCCAGAGGTAGAACTGATGAAAAGTAGTAGTAAAGTCATGGCAGATGGTGAAACCCAAGAAAAGGATGGTAGAAAAGAAAAGAAGGACAGGAAGGGAAATGATGGGGGGTAGGCAGGGAATCGCGGTAGAGGTAGGCGAATTGGTAAAAAAGGAAAGTTAATGAAGTTTACAAAACAGAAATTATGTCATAAGATGATACACAATTGTGGGAACACCACACTCAGTAAGAGAGACCATTTGCCACATAAGGATTCATACCAGTAATTGACCTTTTCACAGACCATCTTTGGGAATTAGATTAGGAGAAAATATTTGGTGATTATCTATTTGAGATGGGACATAGCCAGATCCAGGTAGCATGGCAATGTTTATGTGCCAAAAAACAAAACAAAAGAACAGCCCACACAATTTTAAAGTTTCTGAATAAGCCAAATAAGAATCAATAGCTCTGCCTTTTAAGGTTATGTCTTTGATTGTCAAAGTACTGAACATGTCATCAAAAAGAAAATCTCTGGCAGAAAAACAAAAGCAATCCAGCACACAATTCAAAGATATTACTTCAAGAAATTAATTTTTAGGAGGAGCAACAGAATTGGTTTCAGCACTTATTTTTTGCTTCAAAACAAGTAAATGCATAATATTTGCTAAACCTGAAACTTTTCAACTCAAAAAGTGATGATTTATCTTAATAATCCAGTGCCAGTAAACAACAATGAGTTTACTGTATGCTCCCTGCAAAAAAGCCATTTTCCTTTTGATAATGGATTTTTAAAAATACTTGAATACTTTGGAGTGGGAAAATTATACAGTACATGGAAGAGACTTCAAATTGTATACCAAATCCTTATTGGGAAAGAAAACAACAGACAAAGGAAAAAGATTCAGCGCTAACCTATTATAATTATCAAACTCTCTCAGATTGTTGGAGAGATTTGTATTCAGGGTAACGAGATTATTTACTTTATTTATACTCATTTACATATTAGAATGAAGCGAATGTTAATTTCTAAATTCTTATTAAAGTAGGCAAAATATGCAAGAATTGACACTATTTTACATGGTCAGAAACAGGATGGATAAAAATCTATTTTTTAAAAATAAAAAAATGATTTTTTAAAATTTAAATCAGATTTTAAAAAATTAATTAAATACACATTTCTTTTAAAATTGTTTAAAAATAGATTTGAAATTATGGCAACCCATTTAAGGCCTAAATTTACTATAATCTATTAAAATAAATAAAATATGCTGCATCAAAGAACCCACAGTAAATTTTAAAGATATTAAAGGATGCTACTTTTTTAATCATATACAGAATCAGGGGAAAACCATCTTTAAATTTGTAGGTCAATTCAAGCTTTATAAATATGTTACAATGTCATATACTGCATTAAGTAAATATCTATATTATTTTCAGCCTTTACAATAAAGCAAATGCTGGTATTTACATTTGTCCAAATGTCAGTACTTTCAGTTTCTGTTGTGCAAAAAAGCTTCTGCCTTAGTTACTTATGGTTTCAGTTTAGCTACCAGATGCAAAGAATAGCTTCATCATTTGAACTAGTTCACACAAAGTTGAGAAACTGAATGGGAGTTAAAAAGGCAGGGGAATTTGTTTTCCTCTTCCAACCTATGAGTAAAAGCCAGATGGAAGATCTATTAATCTGAGTATCTGAAGGCAGTAGGGCCAGATTTTGAGAGGTGTTTAGATGCCTAAAGGTGCCTAGTGGGATTTTCAAAAGCACCCAACTCTCATTGGTTTTACTCCCATTGGCCTTGGCTACACTTGTGAGTTACAGCGCCGTAAAGCCGCCCCCAGCGCTGTAACTCACTCCCCATCCACACTGGCAAGGCATTTGCAGCGCTGTATCTCCGTGGCTGCAGCGCTGCATGTACTCCACGTCCCCGAGAGGAATAGCGTGTATTGCGCTGCAGCTGCAGCGCTGCGGCGCCAGTGTGGCCGCCCAATGCGCTGTGACTGGCCTCCAGAAGTATTCGGCAGTATCCCACAATGCCTGTTCTAGCCACTCTGGTCATCAGTTCAAACTCTACTGCCCTGGCCTCAGGTAACCAACCATGTGACCCACCCTTTACATTCCCCGGGAATTTTAAAAATCCCCTTCCTGTTTGCTCAGCCCAGCATGGCGTGGAGTGCTATCAGCGAATCTTTCCAGGTGACCATGCCTCCACGCGCCAAACAAGCCCCAGCATGGAGCAATGGAGAGTTGCTGGACCTCATCAGTGTTTGGGGGGAGGAAGCTGTCCAGTCCCAGCTGCGCTCCAGCCGTAGGAATTACGATACCTTCGGGAAGGTATCAAAGGACATGATGGAAAGGGGCCATGACCGGGACGCCCTGCAGTGCAGGATTAAAGTGAAGGAGCTGCGGAGTGCCTACCGCAAAGCCCGCGACACAAACGGCCGCTCGGGTGCTCCTCCTGCGACCTGCCAATTCTACAAAGAGCTGGATGCGATACTTGGGGTTAACCCCACCTCCACTCCGAGCACCACCATGGACACTTCAGAGCCGGTGGGGGGGGGGGAGGAGGAGAAGGAAAATGGGAGTGAGGGTGGTGGGCCGGATGGAGACACCCCGGAATCCCTGGAGCCATGCAGCCAGGAGCTCTTCTCGAGCCAGGAGGAAGGTAGCCAGTCGCAGCGGCCGGTACTTGGTGAAGGACAAACAGAAGAGCAGGTTCCCGGTAAGTGGGTTTTTTTTGGGGAAGGAATTTTTTCGGTGCAGGCTCTTTGGGAGAGGAGGGTTAGGCATGCATGCCTAGATGTGGAATAGTGCATTGATGTGGTTTATCACATCGCGGTAATCGGCCTCGGTAATCTCCTCGAATGTCTCATCCAGAACGTGTGCAATGCGCTTGCGCAGGTTTATCGGGAGAGCCACCGTGGTCCTTGTCCCAGCCAGGCTAACGTGTCCGCGCCACTGTGCCGCAAGGGGACCATTGCTGCACACAGGCAAGCTGCATATGGGCCAGGGCGGAAGCTGCATTGCAGTAGAAGACCCTCCCTTGCTTCCCAGGTCACCCTCAGCAGCGAGATATCATCCAGGACGAACTCCTGTGGAAAATGTTGGGACAGTGTTCAGTGTAGCTGCCCCCTGAAGCTGTTGGCTCTCCCCAAGGCACAGAAACCCAGAGGACAGTGCAGCCCTGAAACAATCAGTCCCCCTTACTCACCATTTTGAGGCTCCCGTGGGATGTGTGAGCTCTGTTTCGGACAGGAAAATTATGCAGTTGTGTAGACCCTGTGTGTTTTCTACTCCTTAAGTGCAGGGGAAATCATTACTCTGTCTGGTATAAACAATGCTGCCTCTGTTAAATGTTGCATTTTGCCTATACAGCTGCATCAACCTTGAGACCTCAGCCGTCCCTCTTATCACCTGCTCAGAGACTCAGGAAGAGACCGCGAAAAAGCAAAGAAGACATGCTGCAAGAAGTGATGCGGCAATCTATTAAAGAGAATGAGAAAGCACAGAACTGGAGGGAGAGAGAAAGCAGGATCCGCCAGGAAAACGCAGCACACCGGCAGCAGAGCACAGATCGGCTCATAAGCATCCTGGAGCGCCAAGCAGACGCTATCCAGGAGCTCGTAGCCATGCAGAAGGAGCAGTACCGCAAACGCCACCCCCCCCCCCATACAGCCCTTGTCCCAAAACTCTTTCCGTTGTGCCCCACTGTCACCTCCAACCCACTTTCCCCAACTTCCGTGTTCTTCACGCCACCAGCTGCCTCCAACACCAGTATCTTCACCACCCAGCCCTGAAAACCACGACCCTTACCCTCTGCACTCAACCCCCATCACCATGCAGTATAGCTGTCCTGAAGTGCAGCACTCACTGCACAGCACACCAGACAGGACATACGCGAATCTGTGATTGTACCGTTCCCCACTCCACCCCCTTGTTTCTTTTCAATCAATAATTTTTTTTTCTTTTCAATAAATGGATTCTTTGGCTTTGAAAACATTCTTTATTATTCCATAAAGTAAAAGACTCCTTAGCCTAGGAAATAAACAGGCACTGCAAGTCTGCTTAGCAAACACTGATTCCTAAAGATTGGAACTACTGCACTTCACTCCCGTGCAGGGCACCAGATATCACTGCTGGTTTTCAGCCTCAAATTGCTCCCTCAACGCATCCCTAATTCTTGCAGCCCCGCGCTGGGCCCCTGTAATAGCCCTGCTCACTGGCTGTGCAAATTCAGCCTCCAGGTGTTGAACCTCGGAGGTCCATGCCTGAGTGAAGCTTTCACCCTTCCCTTCACAAATATTATGGAGGGCACAGCACGCGGATATAACCGCGGGGATACTGTTTTCGGCCAAGTCCAGCTTCCCATACAGAGATCGCCAGCAGCCCTTTAAACGGCCAAAGGCACACTCCGCAGTCATTCAGCACCGGCTCAGCCTGTAGTTGAACCGTTCCTTTCTGCTGTCAAGGCTCCCTGTGTAGGGATCTCCAAGGATCACAATGGGCATTTCAACTTCCCCTACCGTGATCTTCCGCTCTGGGGAAAAAGTCCCGGCCTGCATCTTCCTGAACAGCCAAGTGTTTCGAAAGATGCATGCGTCATGCACCTTTCTGGGCCAGCCTGTGTTAATGTCAATGAAACGCCCACGGTGATCCACAAGCGCCTGGAGAACCATAGAGAAATACCCCTTCCGATTAACGTACTCAGATCCTAGGTGGGGTGGTGCCAGAATAGGAATGTGCGTCCCATCTATCACCCCTCCACAGTTAGGGAAACCCATTTGTGCAAAGCCATCCACTATGTCCTGCACGTTACCCAGAGTCACGGTTCTTCTGAGTAGGATGCGATTAATGGCCACGCAAACTTGCATCAACACGATTCCAACGGTCGACTTTCCCATTTCAAACTGGTTTGCGACCGACCGATAGCTGTCTAAAGTTGCCAGCTTCCAGATTGCAATAGCCAGCCGCTTCTCCACTGGCAGGGCAGCTCTCAATCTCGTGTCCTTGCGCCGCAGGGTGGGGGCGAGCTCCTCACACAGTCCCATGAAAGTGGCTTTTCTCATCTGAAAGTTCTGCAGCCACTGCTCGTCATCCCAGACTTCCATGACGATGTGATCCCACCACTCGGTGCTTGTTTCCCGAGCCCAAAAGCGGCATTCCACGGTGCTGAGCATGTCTGTGAATGCCACAAGCAATTTCGTGTTGTATGCGTTACGCGGCTCGATAGCATCGTCGGACTCCTCACTCTCACTGTCACTTTGGATCTTAAGGATAGTTCGACAGCCAAACGTGACGTGCTGGCGAGATAAGTCAGCATACGCCTCAGCAGTTCGGGCTCCATTTCCCGCAGACAGATCGCGCTGCACAGAAACCGTTGAAAGATGGCGCCAAAGGTGGACGGAAAGAAAGGGATTTCTGGGATGCGAAGCGATGCATCACGGGGCTTTTGGACAGGATCCAGAATGCCCCGCACCCACGCCCCCGTCCCACAGCGCCAGAATGGGAAGAGGTGCTCTGTGGGCTAGCTGACCATAATGCACCCAGGGCCGGCTCCAGGCACCAAGCACCCAAGCTGGTGCTTGGGGCGGCACCTGGAGGGGGGCGGCAG
>NW_020665369.1:71713-98978 GCF_002925995.2 Terrapene triunguis
TTTTTTTTTTTTTTAAACAAAGAAAAATGTTAAATGCTTTATATGTACAATTTTAATTTGAATTCCAATTTCCATTGAAATGCAGCTTGACACAAATCCTGAGTAAAAAACACCCACGATCTAATAAATAAGAAATGTGTCACTCACCATTTTCTAGCATAAAAAATGTAAACGTTAAGACTGAATAAAGGAGCTTAAGCTACATAATTGCTTAAATAAACGTGCATGTAGCATATCCTCCTGGTTAAAGTGTGCACCAAATTTAATAAAGACTACATTTTGTTGTAAATCAACAAATGGTTGATTAATGGTTAATGATTTAATGGTTATATGAACAAATGAGAATTAACCTTGCTTTAGGAAAAGAACTAAAAAGTACAAATGCAAAATAAAGATTAAAAACCATTATTTAAATTGGTTACTTAAATCCACCTGTAGTGGGGCGGTTACCCCGCTCCGGCCTTGAAGGGGTTAAAGGTAGGCTGATTGGGGAAACAGCCACAGCTGGGGCCACGTCCCAATCAGACCACAGCTGGCCCTATAAAAGGGCTGTGAGGCAGCAGCTCAGGCAGTCTCCCTCTAGCGGTGGAGAGAGGAGGACTTGGCTGCCTGGGAGCTGAGCAGGGTGCCTGAGGTAGAGCAGGGCTGAGTGAAAGGCAAAGGAACGGGGGAGCTCCAGCTTGGCAATTCCCCAGGCTGCAGGCCTGGCTAAAGGCCTAAAGCAGGTACTGGGGTTGCAAAAGTGCAACCCAGGGTTAGGCAAAGGCAGCAAGTCCAAACCCCCTTGCCGATGATGAGTGGCCATGACAGACTGCAGTTTGCCCCAGTGAGTGGGGGCTAGATGATGACTGGCAGTAGCCACTGAGGCAAGTGGGTTAGAGGGTTGGGGGTTCCCCTGGGAGGGGAGACCCAGAGACTGCAGGGGTATTGCAGTGGGCAGAACCCTGACGAAAGGGGCACCGGGGTCCGGGAGGAACACGGGGGGCCAGCGACAGGCGAGCCACCAGCCAGCAGAGGGTGCTCCGGAGCTGGAGAGCTAATTCCCAGGACGACGAGCAGGAGGTGCCGTGCTGGTGAGTTGTTGCCCCGCCACACCACCCTAGTCAGAATATGCTCCACTGAAAGTAATGTTTAGTATTTTAGATGGGTCCAAAAGGTAGTCTTACTGGTAAATGAATTGTTTGCTTCTCTAGGACAAGTATCAAGTTGCAGCAATTAAAGACGACAAGTTCAATACATTCAAATAAAAAAAGATAAATGATAATAAAAGGAGAGGTCTCCTATAGAAGGCAGGTAAAGCAGTAGTGAGTGGTAAGCAGACAAGTATAACTTCAGAATTTCAAAAGAGAGAAGAAGAAAAATTAAAACAAAATTGCACTCAAAAGATGGATCAACAATTAAACAGTATAAGGAGAAAAGTGAATGTGTTATTACCAACATCACTGAAGAAGCCCTCAGTATACAAAAGTATGAAAAAGGAAATATATGTGGTAAGTTGTTGGCTCAAAAGCTTAAAAGGATTCAAGAGGAACACATTCTACCATTTAAAAATAATCAGCAAAAGTTACACATCATAATGAAATATGTGCTTCTCGCATCAACTGTACATTTCAGATATTCCAGGCTCCACAGTTATTTAAAAAAAAAAAAAAATTAAAAAGTAGACTTGTCAAGAGACATGAGACTGAGAGAAACTCTAGATGAAGTAGTAGATTCACAGGCAATAGCAAGTAAGAACGTGGCAAAACTCCAGGGGCCTGACTGCTTTCCAGCTGAACATTACACAATATTTAAGGAGGTATTAGTAGATTATTTGATGGATACAAGTTTAATATTGTTCTATTAGGGCAGGATTGCCTCCCTCTATTGAGCAAGATACAGTTTTGGTTCTCCCTGAAGCTGGAAAAAAATTACCTCATGTAGATCTTATAGATTCATATCATTGCTGAACGATAGCAAAAATATTAGCTACCCATTTGCAATCCATGCTACCAGTTTATATAAATTCATATCAAACTAGATTTATTAAGGATGGAAAAATGTATGATAATATTCATAGAGTACTTGGAATAATTCATAGAACCAGTCAGATCAAAAGGGGATGAGAGTCTTTTGTTTTCACTTGATGCAGAGAAGGCTTTGTTTAAAAAGTAAATTACTGCTTTTTATACCAGCCTAAAACCATCTTTGGCCTGGTCTACACCGGGGGGGGAATCGACCTAGATACGTCTACTTCACTCACGCTATTCTCGTAGCTGAAGTTGTGTATCTTAAGTCAACTTACCTCGCGTCCTCATGGTGCGGGGTCAACTGCTGCCGCTCCCCCATTGACTCTGCTTCCGCCTCTCGCCGCGGTGGAGAACAGGAGTCGACAGCGGAGTGATCGGGGATCGATTTATCAAGTCTACACTAGACGTGATAAATCGATCCCCGATAGATCGATCACTACCCACCGACCCAGCAGGTAGTGTAGACGTACACTATGAGAGTCAGTGGTTAGGTCTCCCCTGTTAGAGTGATACAGGTGAACCAGACAGGTATGTCCACTTCACTTTTTGCATTAGCCTTAGAGCCATTTACACAGGACATAAAGAAAGGTTACTTACTGATAACTACTGCTCTTCAAGGGTTGCCTCTGTGGATTCCCACTTGGAGGACTGGCAGCCCTGGTGATGCCTTGTTTCAGAAGCCCCTAAGTGGCAATGCACAGAGGCTTTCACAGAATGAGGAATAACTACATTTAACAATGGAAATAAAGCTTGCAGGAACATGTTACAAGGTATCATAAGTATATAAAGCTAAACTTTTTTTTTATCTAACCAAAGCATTTACCTAAAATTATCATCTACAGGAATTTATGATTTTCTGGAGAAAAAATGGTTGTAAAGTAAATTATGCAGAACCTGAAATGCTAGCCATAAATATATAGAGACTGAGAGTCTTCCCTCCAGAAATATTTTAGATATAAATGGACAAATTCTACAGAGGTACCTGGGAACTCAAATCTCAAATAACCTAAAAGACACATACAATTTAAGATGTCAAGCCATTATTTTAGCAAATTAAATAAAAGGGTTTGTTTGTTGGGGAAGAATGCAATCTTATGCGTCAGAGAATAGTCAGAGTCAAAATGAGCATTTTACCTAGGATTTTTTCTTATTTCAGAATCTCCTTATAAACACTAGATAACAGGTATATAGAGGATGATTTTGGTCATCTTATTCCACATAAATACTTAATGCAGCTACTTTATATAGACCCATTAAGCAGAGTGTCTAGCTGTTCCAAATATTATTTGGTACTATAAACCCAGCCAACTCAAAGGGGTAGTGAACTGGGAGTACTGTAATCCAGCTAAACAATGGGCCTTTACTAAATAAGATGACGATGGCAGTGTGAATATTGCTGTTACCATGATGTAATAAAAAAAATTATGCCCTCCAAAAATGAATACTTACTTTTGGCAAAGCTTATCCTGGGGGTATGGGATAGAACTACACATGCAAGTTCATTATCATCATTAATGACATCCACACTAACTCAAATAATGAACTAAAGAGTTTAAAACACTGGGAGAGCCATGGAATACACACAGTTGATCAATTTTTTAGAAGATACTTTTCTGAGGTGTGTGTTTTTTGTTTTGTTTTTTTAAATATCAAAACCAAATTTAATTTAGCCAACTTTCTGATGGTACTAGTACCTTCAAGTTAGGCACCATGGTTTCTCAACTTTCTCTAGAAAAACTATTTTATACAAAAAAAATACCTTTGGATGAACAGGAAACAAAACATTTTACTCTTTTCAGGCAACTTTTCAAACAAAGAAATATTCAGTATGATGGGGTGACCAAACTTACTGACCCTCCAAGCCGCATACAACAATCTTCAGAAGTTCGAGTGCCGGGAGGTGCCTGCTGGGGCTTGGGGCGGCACCTGCTAGGGCTCAGGGTGCCCCGTGTGGCTGAAGCCCTGAGCCCCAGCAGATTTTTGCCAGGGTTTGCTGGCCCTGCTTAGTCACAGGGTGTGGCCAGGGCCCCTGCCATGCATGGCAGCTGCTGGAGCCAAATATGAACCATTTGTTATTGCAATTGTTAATATTGCATTTTTGGTATTTGTGTAGTAAAGATTTGTAAGACTGACTATACATTCAAAATATATGAAAAATGGTATTCCTGGGTATTGAAAAGATGTACATTTTATTCTTTAAAGACAGCTCTGTACAGACTCTAAAGCTTTTGGTTATTAAAAGTACGTTTTTAATTCCTGACATTACAGAGATAACCTTCCAAAAGTGAACCAATGCACTGCCGTACCACGTCTGCTAAGAGACTGAAATATATGCACCAAGTGAGATTTCAACAGCCCTACTCATCAACATTAAAGCCTAGATGCTAACCTCTCCACTGCTGACAAGAGGAGCAACTTGAACTAGTGAGAGCTTACACAAGCTTGTCAAACTCCACTGGAGATCAATAGAGAGAATCATGGCTCTGTCTACACTAAACTGTTTCTTCATGTTTCCCATCACAGCAGCTCCACCAGCAGTAACAAGTGATGGGCTCTATGGAACAAAGCTCTGGTGTTTTTACAAGTTAGGGTGCACTGGGTAGTACAGTAGTGGGAAATTTTAGACTAAAAGCTCAAAGCAGACAAGGCCCAGAGCTGTCATCAACTGCACCATCAATTCCGATAGCCACGGCAAATGTCACAGATGAAGACAGACCCCTTATCCAATGGATTAAAACTCAATCACTTGGGTAGCCTGAGGGCAAACTGAAATTTAGACTACAGACCTGAGTAAGAGTCTAAAGCTATGCTGGAAGCCACCAAACTTTTGGATTGAGTTCTATAGAGAGAAATCTGGCAAAGGCATGTCCTATCTGAAAATCTGTTAGCTTTGGGTTGCTAAATAATACCCAGAAAAAACATCAGATTACGTACCCCAACACTTGGTTTGGGGCTTTTCCTTGCTTAGCACTCACAGGAGATGAGTAACATGCAAAGGCACAAATGACACAGCCAGGAGGGTGGGGCCAAGGAGAAGGCTTACTGGATAGTGCCTGTACCACAACTGCTAATTCTCTATTGGTCTTTCAGACAGTGTCACAACTTCTTCCCTCTATTCAGCTACACAGCTAAAAAGCACAGGTCCTTGCTAGTGCCCTTTGAGCAGCTGCTCCTAGTATTACAACCTAAACATTTTTTGATAATTACTAAACACATAGTATGTTTAATTTTCAAAGCTCTCTGCAGATATTAGCTAATCTCCACAACACCTGTGACAGATAGGGAAAATAAGAGTGATTAAGTGACTCGCCAAAGGCCACCCACCGAGTCCATGGCAGAGCAGGAATTAGAGGTCTGAGGAGTTCATGGCTCTGAGCTCCCCACTCAATCAAGTGGATGAAGCTGCCTCTCATTTTGGAAGGGTCACACTGAGAAACAAATGCCTTTTTTCAAGAAGAAAGTACAATCCCTGCTACCACGGTTCATGACGTGATTCTCCCCTCCCTTTTCTCTCATTACTAAATCCTCTTTGAAGTTTCAAAAGACTCCTTTAACTAATCAATAGCCTTCTTAATCTCAGCAGGCCTGAAGTCTCCTTAATGGAAAGAATAAAACAAGGTGTTTGAGGAGCAGGAAAAGCTGGGGTTTATAAAAGCCTCATGTGGGTTAGAACAGGAATATACTTTGTCAGGGGGAGAGCCATGGAAAGAAGACGGACACGAAGTAGACAGACACTTATTCCAGAACAAAAACTTAATTAAGTTACAGTTAAGTTTATTAAGGACAAGTCAAGAGAAAATGTTACAAAACCTAAATATTAAAAGCTAAAGAAATAACAAATTAAGGTTACATAAAGGACTTCTAATATCTTCCTTAAATTCCAAAACCCAAACAGAAGGATGAGACTTGGGCATGGATAAAGGCTGAGACACCATCCAGATAAAACAGAGTGACCTGGTTGGCTGGGGTAAATAATTGGAAGAGATTGTGGGGTTATTTCAGCCCCTTTGATTGAGGATGTGTGCCTACCTTTGGTTGATCTGGTTTGTGATCCAGGTGTCTGGTTAGACTCCCAGCTGTTACTAGATCAGGTAGCAGCTATGGCCAAGTCTGCCTTTTCCCACCTACGGATGGGATGGTTAGCAGGATGCGTCTTTTTCCAGATGTGGACTTTGCAACTATCATCCATGCCTTTATCAAGATTAGATACTACAATGCTCTCTACACCGGGCTACCTCTTAAACCTTTTAGGAAAGTGCTGAATTCATGCTGAATTCAACAGCTGTGCGGTCTCTTTCCCAGTGCATCTTAAACCTGAGCTCTATGACTTGCTAGGGCTGCCTCTTGTTTCCAGATAGATTTTAAGATGTTGGTTTATAAATCTCTAAATAGTCTAGTGCCTGCCTGTCTAAGGCTACGTCTACACTGCAACGTATGTTGGCATAACTTATGTTCAGGGGTGTGAATTAATCACTCCCCCTGAGCGACATGGGTTACACTGACGTAAGTGCTGGTGTGGATAGCACTATGTCGGCGGGACATAGTTACTGCCTCACGTGGGGGCAGGAATAGTTAACTTGATGGGAGAGCTCTCTCCTGTCAGCTCAGAGCGGCTACTTTAGAGAGCTTGCATTGGCACAGCTGTAAACTCTCGTGTTGCTGTAGCCTAAGAGACTGCCATTCCCCAAGACATAGTGCCACAGTCACAATCAGCAGAGACACCTGAGCTGAAGCCTATTTGAGACAAGGAGACGAGACAGCCAGTAGGCCACCCTCTATTAGGGCCCCAGACCGTTGGAGCTCACTTCCTCCTCAGCACCACAAAAGTCTGAGTCTTTTAGCCTTCAGGACATAATGTAAAGCACACCTTTTCTCTTTTGCCTGTCAGAATGGGCACAGGGCAGGGCTGGGTGTGAGACTCTGGCAATAGTGTGTGGGGTCTATTAATTTCAATAATTTATGTTGCCAAACTTATATTTGAGTTGATCTAGCACAACTGATGGATCTGTTTATTTTAATGTGTTTTTAAAATACTGTCAAAAGCAACAAGAGTATTGGACAGGTACTTCTATTGTACTCCACATAAATCTAACTAAACAGTTATAACCTTAGTGACCAACGTCCAGACAATCTTAACTCTGTCCCTGGATTTGTGTTACTATTTTAGGGTGAGATTCAAACTTCCATTGAAATCAATAGTAGTTTTTCCTTTAATGGGAATTAGACCAATTTTTTTTAACAAAATACATTTGGATAACTGATGTGTTTATATTATTTGTTCAGAAGTATATAGTTTAATGGCTCTTTGCAACATAAGACGTCAAGTCACTCAACATCCTCTTTACACTCCACACATAAATTCCCCTTTCTCAACCTCAACTAACCTCCCTTCCAGCCCCCACATAGCTCCACCCTCATTCTTAACAACCAACAGGTAAGCCCTCAACACTGATCGTATTTAATGGTTAGATGTTCTTCTATTTTGATGATTGGTCTAGGATTGGTGTGACTGTTCATTATATTTTACATAATTTTTTACTGGTATGAGCAAGATATGGTGTCAGAATGCAAAAGGTGTTTGCAAGACAACTTTTCCTAGTCACTGCAGAAAAATGTGAATGAGTGAGCTGTTTTAGCAATTGTTCTACAATTTGGTATCAATCAGTTTGTAGACATTACAGAATTGAAATCATCATAAGTTTGCACATTAATGTATTATATTTATGGTCAGAATTAAGGTTGCATGTCAATTATTCAGGATAAGCATGGATGTGCGTGGCTGGGGGTTGTGGAACCGAGGTGGTTATGAAGGGGAAATAGAGAAAAGTATAGATGGGGTACTGAAAAATCATCCCTTTTCAGACACTGACAGAGATCAACATTTAAAAGCAGAATGTAGTAGAGAAGCATGTCTGGGAAAAGGGCAGTGTATGCATCAGAGACATTAGGGATGTGCTGTGAAGCTATGGGGGGAAAAAAGGGAGGGCCTTTACCTGAGATGGTCCTGAAAGGGAGGAGGAAAGTATGTCTATGAAGAGACAAGGACACTTAAAAGGTTCCTCCAGCAATTTGCACAAGCTCACCAGCACAAAAAGGCAGCAGTGCCAGGAGAGACTTTGGTGCACTGGTGCCTCAGCACAGAAACAATGCCTCCAGCACGGCTGTTATCTGGTAAGCTGGAAAGCTGAGGCAGCAGTGCTATGGGAACTAGGTGGTAAAGTTCATGTTGGAATTATTTATATAGCCTTAGCTTGCAAGTTCTATGGTTTTATTTTTTTTTTTTTTTAAAAGGATGTATTTAATGGTACTGCCTCCCTTTAACTGCATTTAGCAATCAACTATAACTGAAAGCTTATTTTGGTATTTCCTTAAGGCCTTGGCTACACTCAGGACTTCACAGTGCTGCCGCGGCAGCGCTGTGAAGCACGAGTGTAGTCACGCCGCCAGCGCTGCGAGAGAGTTCTCGCAGCGCTGTATGTACTCCACTAGGGAGTAGCTTGCAGCGCTGCGAGCGAGCGTGCAGCGCTGCAGGCACTGATTACACTGGCGCTTTACAGCGCTGTACTTGCTGCGCTCAGGGGTGTGTTTTTTCACACCCCTGAGCGCAGCAAGTTGCAGCGCTGTACAGCGCCAGTGTAGCCAAGGCCTTAGTGATTTTTGTTTTTTCAGTCTGATTTAATGTGCAAGCTGGATCCCCACTGCTTTGCTTGAGCTGCTCTTTGCACCAAGGAAAAAAGCCTGAGTGTCAGTTAAAGGTTTCTTCACTCACTGTTCAACGTTTTCTCTAGAACAGGAGTTCTCAACCTTTTTCTTTCTGAGCCGCCTGCCCCCCCCAACATGCTATAAAAACTCCACTGCCTACTTTTGCCACAACAACTGTTTTTCTGCATATAAAAGCCAGGGCTGGCATTAGAGGGAAGCAAGCAGGGCAATTGCATGGGGCCTCACACCATAAGCTGCTCAGGCTTTGGCTTCAGCCCCGGCTGGTGGGGTCAGGGCAGTGTGGGCTTTCTGCCCTGGGCCTCAATGAGTCTAATACCAGCCCTGTTTGGTGGAACCCCTGAAACCTGCTCATGGAGCCCCAGGGGGCCTCAGACCCCTGACTGAGAACTGCTGCTCCAGAAAGATGACTATTTTGTTGGCTCCCTGGTCCTGCTCCTGGGACTGGCCAACACAATACCTAATTTACAGCCCAGCTCCAGCTTTGAACGCTTTCCTCTTGATGACTCCCTCCATTCCCAGCACCTAACCCACTCTTCTTCTGCTGAGGTCTGAAGGAGGGGACCCACACACTATAGGATTTCCACAGGTCTGTTAGAAACTAAGAGTTCCTGCCCATCAGAGCCTCTCCCTCTCCCTGGCCAACTCTGTGCCCACAACTTCAGTTACGTGCCTCAGCCCACATTGGTTGCCCCTAAGTCCTAGCAGAACCAGACTGTTATTAAGTGCTAATGGCTTAGTAATGAAAACTGTAATCAGGTAATTAAAACTTTAATCATTAAGCAGCTGGCAAAGATCCAATACTAACAATGACAATTCATTAACATTTTCTCTGTTTCTAACTTTCTATGAAAACTATCCTAAAGCTAAAAAAACTACTTATATATGTGACCAAAGAATGATACGCTCAGAATTAAAAAACACACTGAATTTTGGATTAAGGAGGGAGACGGAGAGTGAGACAGGTCCTGTGACTCAGGAAACTTGGGTTCAATTCTGGTTCTGCCACACACTCCTGTGCGTTCTTGGGGAAGACTCTGTAAAATGGGGGATAATGAAATTTCCTTTCCTACATTTTGTATTGTCTAATCTACTAAGATTGTAAACTCCTCAGGGCAGGAGCTGACTTTTACTACGTACAGTGCCTAGCACAATGGGTCCTCAATCGTAGTGGGGCCTCTAAGTGTCACTATAATATTAATACTAACTATACTATTTTTTTTAATCTTTCGGTTTCCAAATTAGAGAAATTCCTTTAACATTTTAAATACACATTTTCAGATAGATCACTGCATCCAATCAAAAGAGAGGGGTTAAAGAATGAAGCTTAGAATGGATGACTGGATGCAACTTTAACTTTGGAATCACTCCAATACTTCAAAAATTGTGACCTATATTGACCTGTACAGTACAAGGGGACGTTTATTTTAAAAAGGGCGTTACTTACAGGAACTCTTGTGTTGAGACTGTATTGCTGCCACAGAGCCACAACATAGGAGTCTCATGTCTAAACGTCCTACAGCAATGGAACATGTTAAAGCAGTAACTGGAAGCTGGGCTGGTGCATGCATTTTCCTCAAGTTTTGCATTCTGAAATCTGAGGATAGAAATAGCTTGACAATGGTCTCCACAGCTCCTCTCTACCTGCAGAGCCCTATTTACAGCAGGGCTCCAAAGTAAGAGGGGGAAGGGAGTGTCAATGCGGCTCTAGAGAAGCAATACAATCTGAGAACAAAGATTACTGTAGGAGAGTAATCCCCACTTTCCTACTGACTCCACATACACATACTCTAGGAGACCAGTTACTAGGGGCCTTCCGGAGGAAGTGAGCAAAAGATATCCTACCCTTGGGAAACCTGCATCTGTTCTCAACGCAATGTGAGGAGAATAGTGATTTGTAAAGGTGTGAACCAAGTTATATGCAACAACCCTGCAGGTTTCCAAATAAAGGCACACTGGAAACACGTGCCAGAGACAGCCATTGCCTCAGTTAGAAAATGAGGCATTCAGGCACAGGAACATCAGCACCTACAAAACATGAGTCAATGCACAGCTTTCTTCGCTTCTTTAGGCCAAGATGGCTTGACCTTGAGAACTTTCTCCAGAGACCACTGTGATTTTCTGAATGGTTTGATTCTGTTTAAGTAACAGGCAACAACTCTCACATCCAATGTGTGCAATCTCACCTCCGCAAGTTAGCACTGGGGCTTTTGACATAATGCAGACAAGTGCAATCAACTGACTGAAATGAAGTTCCAAATCAGTTTTAGTCAGAATTGTAAATAGAAGGGCAAGAACCTCCTTGCCTTTATATCACATTCCACAGAAAGGCTTTACTTATTACTGCCTGCAACTCGAGTCCTCCTGACGAGGGTAACTGATGCCAGAAATGAGACTTTTGATATGAGGTGGTTCTGAGAACAGGGTTCCCAAGAAGTTAAAGTGTCCTTCCATGAGTTTGGCTTACACCAACTTCAAGTATGAAGGATCAGAAAATTTCCAGGACTAAGGATTTGAGGGGGAGGTAACAGGCTCATAAGACATTTTAAAATTAAAGCTTCATCAGGGAATGGACAAACTTCCCTTTCAGAGGAATGGAGTAAACAGAAATAATAGCGGGGGGAGGGAGGAGGGGGGACGGACTCTTAAAATGGGTTCCATCTGGCAGCATAAAACCTCACAGCAACTGGCTTTCTAGAAAAAACGGTTACCTACCTTTTTGTAACTTTTCTTCAAGATGTGTTGCTCATGTCCATTCCATTCTAAGTGTGTGCGTGCCCATGTGCACAGTCAGAGATTTTTGCCTTAGTGGTATCTGTAGGGCCAGCTGTGGCACTCTCTTGAGTGCCGCACTCATGCGCCAGTATATTAGGCGCCGCTGGCCCTACACCCTCTCAGTTCCTTCTTGCCAGCAACTCCAACAGAGGGGTAGGAGGGCGGGTAATGGAATGGACATGAGCAACATCTCTAAGAACAACAGTTACGAAAAGGTAGGTAACCATTTTTTTTTCTTTGAGTGCTTGCTCATGTTGATTCCATTCTAGGTGACTCACAAGCACTATCCTCAGAGGTGGGCTTGGAGTTCACAGTCTTGCGGCTTGTAACTCTGCTCTATTGAAGCCAGCATCGTCCCGGGCCTACTGGATAAGCATGTAATGGGACACTAAATGTGGACAGACGACCAGGTGGCCACCCTACCGATGTCCTGGACAAGTACTTGGGCTAGGAAAACTGCCGAAGAGGCTTGAGCCCTGGTTGAATGGGTGGTTATGATTGCCAGAGGTGGCACCTTGGCCTGATCGGAGCAGCAGCGAATGCAGGCAGTGATCCAAGAAGAAATTGTTTGAGTGGATACTGGATGACCTTTCATCCTGTTGACCACCGCAATGAACAATTGTGTCGACTTGCAGAACTGGGTCTTTTCAATGTAGAAGGCTAGCGCCCTTCTGACGTCCAGGGAATGCAGCCGATGCTGCTCCTCCGACTTATGCGGCTTGGGAAAAAAACGTGAGACCACCTGGGGCAGGAAGGCTGGGTGTGGCTGCAGCTGGACCTAGTCCTTATAAAAGACTGTATAGGGCAGTTCTGTGGTAAGTGCCCTAATCCCGGACACCCTGTGGGCTGAGGTTATTGCGAGCAAGAACACGACCTTCCAGGAAAGGATGAGGAGAGAGCCGGAAGCTAGAGGCTCAACGGGGATCCTGTGAGCCAGGACAACACAAGATTCAGGTCCCACAGAGGGACGGGGTCCCTGACATGCAGGTAGAGGCGCTCGAGGCCCTTGAGGAACCTGGAAGTCATGTCTTGGGCGAAAACTGACCTGCCCACAAGCAGCGGATGAAAGAAAGAGAGCTGCCAAATGGACCTTAATAGATGAAAGGGACAAGCCTTGGAGCTTGAGATGCAGACGGTAGTCCAGGATCAACTGCAGCGAGGCCCGCTTGGGCCAAACGCCTTTATCTGAGGTCCAACAGGAAAATCACTTCCATTTGGCCAGGTAGGTCGCTCTGATAGAAGGCTTTCTGCTGCCCAACGGGACCTGCTGGACATCAGCTGAGCACTGCTACTCCTCTGCATTCAACCCTGCGGTAGGCCAAGCCATCAGGTGCAGCGCCACCAGGTTCGGATGCAGAAGACTGCTATGGTTTTGGGATAGCAGGTCCAGCTGGAGAAGTAGCTGTAACAGAGCAGCCACCGAGAGGTCCAGCAGCATGCTGAACCAGTGCTGGTGCAGCCAAGTCAGCATTATGAGGATCACCTTCGCCCTGTCCTGCTTGATCTTCAGAAGGACCCTCTGTATCAATGGGAATGGGGGGGGGGGGGGGAAGGCATACAACAGCGCCCCCAACCACAGGAGCAGAAAAGCATATGACAGAGAGCCTCTGTTGATCCCGCGAATTGAGCAGAAAACATGGCATTTCCTGTTCTGCCTGGACACAAACAGGTCCCACATGGGGAGTCTCTCTGGAAAATGAAGGTGACCACTCATGGAGAGACGAGAAGGTCCTGCTGTGGTGATCTGCCAAAGCGTTCCTGGCCCCTGGGAGGTGCATGGCTACAAGATGGATGTCGTGTTGGAGACAGAAGTTCCAGAGCCTGAGGGCTTCCCAGCAAAGGGGAAATGATCTGGCTCCGCTTTGCTTGTTGATATAGAACATTGCCGTTGTATTGTCCATCAGGACCTGGACCACCTTGCTTTTTGTGTGAGGTTCGAAGGCTTGGCAGGCCAGGTGAACCACTCTGAGCTCCCTGACATTGATGCGTAGAGAGCAATCGTGACTCAACCAACGACCTTGCATGCTAAGATCACCCAGGTGGGTACCCACCTCAGGTCTGAGGAATCGGAGACAAGGGTCACAGATGGGGATGGAGCCACGAAGGGAACTCCCTCCAACATCGATGCAGGATTCTGCCACCAGGCCAGTGATGACAGTACGTTGTCGGGGATCCTGACCACATAGTCCATGCTGTGTCTGTTGGGGATGTAGACAGACACCAGCCATGCCTACAGGGGCCTGAGCTGGAACAGTGTGTGCCAGACCACATAAGTGCAGACTGCCATGTGGCCTAACAATCGCAGGCACGTGAGAGTGGCAGTGAGGGTGGGCTTGCATGCACAAGATGAGGTCTGCTATGGCTTGGAACCGAGCCTCGGGGAGGAAGGCTCTGGCCTGAATAGAGTCCATGACCGCTCCAATGAAGTCTATACGTTGTACTGGAATTAACGTTTACTTTTTCTCGTTTATTAACAGCCCCAGGTTTCAACAGGTGGAACAAACCAGATCAAGATGCTGCCACACCTGATCCTGAGACCAGCCCTTTATTAACCAGTTGTCGAGGTACGGGTAAATTTTAATGCCCTGATGCTGGAGGTAAGCGGCCACTAGAGCTATGCACTTTGTGAACACTCTTGGGGCAGACGAGATGTTTTAATGCATCTCAATTGCCGTGAATTGGAAATGGCACTGACCCAGCATAAAACGAAGGATGCGCCCTGGGAAAATGGAAATATGGAAATACATGTCCTTCAAGTCTAAGGTGGCATACTAGTCTCCCAGATCCAGGGAGGGGATAATGGAGGCTGGGGAGACCATGCGAAACTTCAACTTCTTGAGACTTGTTGAGGCAACAAAGGTACAGAATGGGTCTGAGGCCCCCTTCAGCTTTCAGGATTAGGAAGTGGAGGGAGTAGAACCCCTTTCCTTTCACGTCTAAAGAGACCTCCACCACCACCCCCAGGGGCAAGAGATTCTTGACTTCTTGGACGAGGAGTTGCTCATGAGAAGGGTCCCTGAAGAGGGACGGGAAAGGGGGGTAGGAGGGAGGGTCGGCCATGAACTGCAGGGTGTAACCTGAGATTATTATTTTGAGCACCCAACGGTCCAAGGTCAGCCAAGATCAGGCCAACCAGAAGGGGCGGAGGCGGTTGAGGAAAGAGTGGGAAGGTGGATCCTGGGAAGTGACAGAGTTGTCCTTGAGCGCACCCTCAAAATGACTGCTTCTGGCCTCCTTGGTTTCTCAAAGGCCCAGGCTGAGCAGACAAATGGGAAGACGACGGGTGTCGCCACTTAGACCCCTTGTCTCTATCTTTTCTCCTGTAGGCAGTCAGCTGGGGCGTCCCCCAGGATCTAGACTGTGAAGGCAGAGGAGGAGGAGGAGGAGGAGGACTGAACAGCTTCCTGGCCTGCTGAGGAGTGTGAAGGCCCAAGGAGCAGAGGGTGGCACGGGAGTCTTTAAGGCCATAGAGCCTTGAGTCTGTGAGCTCAGAGAAGAGCCCCACCCACCCAAATGAGAGGTCCTGAATATTGGCCTGCTTCTCCTGGGATAACCCAGAGGACTCCAACCAGGAGCTGTGCCTCATGGCCACCACGGAGGCGACCATACTGGCCGCTGAATCAGTAGCTCCCAAGCCATTTGGAAGGTTCCTCTTGCCACCGCTGTGCCTTCATCCACTAAAGCAGCGAACTTCTGGGCTTGGTCCTGTGGGAGGGCCTCCTTGAATTTGTTAAGGGAATTCCACAGGTTAAAATTGTACCTAACAGGGCCTGGTGGTTAGACACCCAAAACTGCAGGCTGGCCGTTCAATAAATCTTTCTGCCAAATAAGTCCAGTCTCTTGGCATCTTTGTTTTTTGGCATGCCACTGACTTAGCCCTGCCTGTCCCTTTCATTAACAGCAGACATGACCAGTGATACCACTGGAGGGTGCACGTACAGATATTTGAACCCTTTTGCAGGGATGTAATACTTCTTTTCCACCTTCTTAGAAGTAGGCAAAATGGAAGAGGGGGTCTGCTGCAGTGATTTGGCAATCTTAAGGACTCCCCGAGTGGACGGGCAGCATGACCCGGGCTGGGGTGGAGGAGGATATAATGTTAAAGAGGTGTTCAGACTCCTCTGCGATCTCCTTAATTGGTAGCTACTCTTTTAAGGAGGTCCTGGTGCTCCTTGAAGTCGTCGGGGCGGGGGGGGAGGGACGACACTACCATCTGTTTGGGAGGGACCCGCCACTGCGTCGTCCAGGGACGAGATGACGACTGCACCGCGGGGGGGGGGGGCAGGGGTTCCCCTTCCTGCTCCGGGGACAGCTCCTTAGATGCAGGAGTCTGATGCGCTGTCCCCGCGTCAGATTCAGTAGAGTGTTCTGACTCTGGTGCTGGTAGTGTTGGAGCAGTTTGTCTGAGGCAGACAAGGAGGACTGGTGGGAATATGGGACCAGCATCACGGGCACACCCCATGGGTTCCAGTATGGCCATTGAGCAGACCACTGAACCTGCTGCCATGGTGCTGCTGCAGGTGCTGCTCCAGTTTTGCGGGTCAGCAAAGAATCACCCCTCCTTGGCGAGGGGCTGAACTCCTGGTCCGACTTGGTCCACTGCCCTTCTGGCGACCAGGGTGGAGCCATCGAGGCCTGAGTCTCTCAACTGACCCTGGTCAGTGACCTGTGAGATGAGGGCCGGTGCCTGCCCGACAAGCGGTATTGGAGGGGGAAGGAGACCGGTGCCATGACCGAGAGTGATCCCGCCCTGGTGGGGACAGACATTTGGGAGCCCATCGGTGCGAAGATGACCTGCGCAGCGGCAATCTGTGGCAGGAAGCTCATCAGTACTGGTGGTACAGGGACCGGTGCCTTGACTCCGGCGTCCCATGTCTTGTAGAGGGAGAGCATGGCGTCGAGGACCAGGGTTTTCTGACTGGAGACCGAGGCCGCAGAGATGGGGATCTACGCCTGAAGTTCGGGGACCGAAGGTGCTCCACTGCCCTATGGGGCGGTGGTGCCATCATCGGCTTGCCCTTAAGCGTTAGGGTCTTAACCGAGTCCGGTGCTTGGTGAAGGGTCTGCGGTGCCGGTCAGCCTGCTTGTTCTTTAGCCACTGGGGCCGCTTCGGGCAACGAGAGTCCTAGGAGAATCTGGGGTCCCCTGCCACTCCTAGGAGTTGGATCCCTGGTGGGGGGCAGGGGTGTTGTCCAACTTCAGCAGTACCCCTGTGAAACCCCAGGGCGGGCCTGACATAGGTCCTTTGCCCAAAGTCCCTTTCCCTTCCAGTGCCAGGGGGCTCTTCTTCTTTTGCCGCTTCTTAGGCACCGGTGAGGGGGAAACGGTGTCGGCAGTGCACTCCGCACCGATGCCAAGGTGCTCAGCATGGGATCCGAGCAGGAGGGCTCCGACGCAGGGTGAAGCGCAGCCTCCATGAGGAGGGCCCTGAAGCAGATATCCCGCTCCTTTTGGGTTCTAGGGCAAAAGTTCTTACAGATTCTGCACTTGTCCTTTCTATGGGACTCCCCCAAGCACTTCAGAAAGCTGTCATGGGGTCAATGACAGGCATTGGCCTGTTGCATGAGGAACACAGTTTGAAGCCTGGGGAACAGGTCATGCACCACTCCAGGGCAAAGTCCCAGCCAGGACTCTTAACTACTAAACTCACGACTAACACTTACCTTAATGACTAAGTACCTAAGAATTATATACAAAGGTTAGGTAACAATGAACTGTTGAGAACCGCTAACACTCTTACAATGCAAGACAAGGTGCTCCAACCAACCGTCATGGGTGGTAAGAAGGAACTGAGAGGGCGTATGGCCAATGGCACCTAATATACTGGCGCATGAGTGCAGCATTCAAGGGGGCGCCACAGCCAGCCCTACAGATACTGCGAAGGCAAAAATCTCTGACTATGGTGCACATGGGTGCACACACACCTAGAATGAAAACATGAGCAAGCATTCGAAGAAGTATTCCAAGTTTTTACCTCCTGACAAATGGAAGTCATCCCATCTTACAAGGATGTTATTTAGGCCTGGCCAGATCTAACAGCACAAGCTCTGTTATGGCCCTTCCTCGACTCCAAGTGATCCCCCATAATAGCCACAACAAAAAGGTGCATTTTTTGGCTCTATTTGAGATATGCAGATTCCCAAGGGTTTGGAAGGAATCTAGATGGCTACTTAAAAATGCTTTGGTCACAAGTCGTAGATTTTCAGCCTAGGATGGAGTCAGTACTTCAATATTGAAGGAAGCTTAGCAGCTACACTTGAGACCTCTTTGACCCCTGGACTCACACAATTTCTTATGTCACCACAATCACTCTGAACCTTCTTTGAGAAGGACTTAAACATTGCAGCTCTTGGTGGACTGTCAATCCCATTCAGTATGGCAGAAAGTTATGCCTATGAGAAGCAGTAAATTTAGCAAAGCAAGCAAAACCCCTCTTAAAGCTCAGATTCTTTACTGGACTGCCATAATGGGCAATGGCAAAGTGATCCAGATAAACAACTCAACTGTCAAAAATTTTATCTCTGTTTATACTTAAAGCAATTTACAATACAGAATAAGGCTGGAATTTTTAGATGGGCTTAAACAATTTAAGGAGCTCAAGTCTCACTGAATGTCAATGTAGACTTGTGCTTCTAAGTCAATTAGGCACTTTGAAAAATCCCACCCTAAACTTCTGTGCAATGGTAAAAAAAGGAGTGGATTAGTTCTGTGAATATTCCTCAGTGAAAGAGAGGAACTGTTAGAGGGGCTGGGCAATTTATATCTTTAGTTTCTGGAAAACAGACTTGAGAGTCAAGTGCTTAAGGAGCTACTGATTTAAAATAGTTCCATGGCCACAGGGCTAGGCATACTATTTCTGCAGTGGCGCTCTGCCAGGCAGAGGAACAATTGTTTTAATTTGAACTTAAAAGGAAAACAGTAGAAACTATTCTAATGATCTGAGGCTTTAGATGCATTTGATTTTACAAAATCCAACCTCTTTGTAAAAAGTGGCAAAGGGCACAGAGGGGCATAGAGCTTTACAGGGATCCTATGGGTCAATATATGCACAGTAGTTCAAAGGGTGGAATGTAAGATCTCTACCAAGTGCCAACAACCCACTGATCATCCTAATCATTATGAAATGTGTGTAGATAATACTTAAGTTATGTATCTATACTGGAAATTATGTTCTTAAAGTCTTGAAGTTAAATGCAGTCACCACAAGGTGACATGCCTCGAAAAGATTCTGTTCAGGCAGGGGTTGGAGATGCTTACCTACAGGGATCCTAGTTTTCCATGATAAAAAACAGAATACTCCAATAACCCCCCCCCCATCCACATTTTTCCACAATTAAAATGAAACACTGAACTTTAGTTTCCCTAGCCACAATATATACAGGTATCAGTTGAACACAACGTTTTATGGATAAACTTACATTTGTAAAATGCTGGAATGATCCAGTCACGATGCATTGTTTCTTTACTGTTGCAGAGGGCCCTGCTGTTTCAGCCTCTTGTTTTCATTTCCTTTCATTCAGTTTATGTTTTAACACTTTCCACGTGTTCTACAATTGTCTGCCTCCAAATGTAATCTACAGCCTTGCTGCATATAGTAGAGCACAGGGATCGGCAAACCTTTGGCGTGGGCTGGGCCGGTTTGTTTACCTGCCATGTCCGCAGGTTTGGCCGATCGCGGCTCCCACTGGCCGTGGTTCACCACTCCAGGCCAATGGGGGCGGTGGGAAGCGGCAGCCAGCACATCCCTCAGCCCGCGCCGCTTCCCACAGCCCCCATTGGCCTGGAGCGAACCGTGGCCAGTGGGAGCCGCGAGCGGCTGAACCTGCGGACGCGGCAGGTAAACAAACTGGCCCGGCCCGCCAGGGTGCTTACCCTGGCGAGCCGTGTGCCAAAGGTTCCCGATTCCCTGGAACAGCACATTACCATCAATGTGAAATTTGTCCTTGCCAAACTCAACGACATGGTTTTTAGGGGTGCTTTTTAGTTTTCAGCATCTTTTCATAGCTTTAATTATTCATGTGTGGAGGCTGAAGTGAAATTTGAGATGCATTAAAACACAAACCCCTATATGCCATTGAGTAACTTTTATCACCAGAAGCAGTTTATTGGAGTATGTTTAGCTATGTAAATTTAAAGCGCAATCAAAAATCAACCACACGAGGGGGAAGCTGCGCATATTGAATAAGTGACAGAGGTACTTTCAGTAAAATTTAGTTAATAGTAAATATATATTTTTATTTTTTTTTCACAAAATGTAAAAACTAAACAGATTCTCTGTAAAAACACAAATTTTGCATTTCTCTGAGCCAAACAGATTTCTAGCATTCCTGCTTATCTGTCTGGTCACTGTGTATCTCATACTAAAAGTTTATTTGCACAGGGAGCCACCAACTAATCAAGAGTGAAATCGACAAGAGATGTGATCAGCGTTATATTCCTACTGCCATACTCTTATTATTCAAGCATGGAATTTCTAACCATAGAGATTCCATAGTACTGTTTGATTCACTTAAGATTTTTACTATGACTCTATGGTTTCTTTCACATATAGTGCCACTTCCCGACCCCGCATGACCTATGTTGTCACTCCTGTATATTTTGTACCCTGATATTACTGGGTCCCATTGATTATCATCATTGCACCAAGTTTTTGTGATGCCAATTATATCACTGTCCTTTTTTAATACCAGACACTCAAGTTCACCCATCTTCATATTTAGAGTTCTTTCATTTGTATAAAAGCACCTATTAAAATGTGTCAATACTTAGTTATCTGCCTTCATTGTGATGTAATTGAATGGGACTCATTAGACTATTTTTCTTCAGTTCCTATGTGTACTTTGCTAACTTCTCTCCTTTCCTCTTTAGTAGGATATATAGTATCCCCTTTTAATAAAACCTCCCCTAAAGGCGGTGTCTGTCCAAACTGTGCACTCCTCTGCACCTGTTGGCTTTCCTGCAGCCCTTAGCTTAAGAACTCCTCTATGAGCTTTTTAATTTTACATGCCAGCAATCTGGTTCTGTTTTGGTTAGGTGGAGCCCATCCTTCCTGTATAGGCTCCTCATTTCCCAAAGGGTTCCCCAGTTCCTAATAAATCTGAATCCCTCCTCCAAACACCATCTCACCTACACATTGAGACCCTGCAATTCTGCCTGTCTAACCGGCCCTGAATGTGGAAAGGGAAGCATTTCAGAGAATGGTACCATGGAGGTCCTGGACTTTAAGCTCTTACCTAGCAGCCTAAATTTGGCCCCCAAGACCTCTCTCCTACCTTTCCCTATGTCACCTACATGTACCACTACCACTGGCTATTCTGCAGCACTGCACATAAGTCTGTCTAGATGTCTCGAGAGGTCTGCAACCTTCCAACCCAGCAGGCAATTCACCATGAGGTTCTCCCAGTCATCGCAAACCCAACTATCTATATTTCTAATCAAATCCCCCATTACTATTACCTGTCTCTTCTCTTCTTTGCTACTATAAGAATAATGAACTGCATGTCAGAGGTGAGAAAGAAAACGCACTAGCAGAATAGGGAAGAGTGAAAGAATATACACACCAGGCATAGGAAGATAGATAAGGGTTGTTTGAGCCAGGAGGCTGTCCTCAGGCAGCAAGATAACATAGAGCCTAGTTCAACTGAGCCTTTCCAATGCCTGAGGATGCCCTGTGGCTCCTACACTTCTCAATCCTCTCCTTCCGATCTTCATATTGAGTGTAACCCTCTCCATACTGAATGGGAGACGATGTACTGCTTCCTTGAAAGGGTTTGGCATTACAATTTTACTGCAATAGGACAACAGGTTAAAAAAACTGCTAAGGAAAAGTAACTGTCCTAGTAGTCGCAATGGTGTTGAAGGGGAAAGGGCAGTTGATATCATCTGTACTACCTAGAACATCTAAGAGTGCTAGTCACAGACCAGGACCCCCGTTGTACTAGATGCCACACAAAACACACAACAAAATGACTGCCTCTGCCCCCGAGAGCTTACAATTTGAACATAAGACGAGAGACAACAGATGGATATAGACAGACAGAGAAGGGTTAAGAGCTATTTAAGCTAAAGGACAATGTTGACACAATGAATATAAACTGGACATGAACAAACTCAAGCTGGAAATTAAAAGATTCCTAACCATCAGAGGGATGTGGTGATGGCACCAACTCCTAATAGGAGTTGTGGGGCGAACAACTTAATTAGTTTTGAGAGAGAGATGGACAAATTTATGAGTGCAATTGTATGACTACGTTGCTTGGGATTGTAGGAGCAGGCTCAATTGCCCCAGGCTCAATGCCGGTTTATGTTTTATGTTTCTAGAAGCTTATACACAAGGGTTTCAGCCAGTCACCAGCAGGGGTCAGTTTTTTGTTTTTGTTTTTTTAAACTCCTTCCTCTGATGCATCAGGTATAGTCACAGCTGGAGATAGGACATTGGACAGAAAGGGCCAGGGCTCTCAGGTGGCACTAAACATTTTCTCTATCAGGTGCTTGGCTGGTTGCTTTTGCTCATATGTGGGGTCAGGAAGGAATTTTCTCCCCAGTCAGACTGGCATTGACCTAGGGTGAGTTTAGCCTTCCCCTGCAGCATGAATGCAGGTCATTTGTGAGAATTATCTGGGTCTCTCTCACTTAATGATTTCTCTACCAGTGCAGGGACCCTCAGGCACTGGCACACCTCGGTCCCTCCTATTCTCTGTGTGGCATGAAATCTAGTCTCCCGTGGGATGCAATACTTTGGTCTAATTTTGACTGTGCAGGTGCTGCTGGTGGTGGTGTTGATAGCCTGTGACATACAGGAGGTCAGACTGGATCAGTGACAGACTGAGGCTCCAGAGCTGCAAGTGGCTTTTTAATGCGTCTCCTGCAGCTCTTTGCAGCACATGATATTAAAACACTGTGTGATTTAATTATTAACCAATCAGGATGCTTTTACTATGTTCGAGAGAGAGAATGAATGAAACAATGAATTCATACTACTATGGTTCTTTTGGGTAATGCGAAACGCAAATTTGGCTCCTGAACCACTGAGGCCTGAGTATCACTTGACTAGATGATCTAGTGGTACCTTCTGCCCTTAAACTCTGACTCTACATGGAAACAATGAGACAATATTGGTCAGCATGATAGGCAGCAGTTTTAGCACATCAGCAGCCCAACCGTTGTCATGTTTTCTGTAGGCATCACAGCAAAAGAGTTTAGAGGAGAGTTTTGAGGAGGATAATGAGGTAACTTTGCAGATGTTTATAGGGAGCAACTCCCAACCATGAGGGGGAGCACGGAAGACAGCACAAAGGTGCTTGGTTGGGGGGGGTGGGGGGGGGACTTAAGTGGAAACTGGAGACTTGAATCTTAGGCCAATCTGATGTAGGAGTCGACATTTTTATTGTGAAGGAGGGATGATCAGTAGCACGGGAATACGTTGTGAAGAGGCGGCCTTGAAAGTGAGCAGTTTATTGTTTGATATGAAAGAGAAGAGGGAATCAGTGAAGGGATGCAAAGTGATGGGCTAGAAAAAGAACCTTTGCAGCAGCATTCTGAATGCCTATGGGGCAATAATGCATTTGTCAAGGCCAGAGAAAATGATGTTGCAGTAGTCAAGATGCGAGATAAGGAGAGCCTAGATGAGAGATTTAGCTGTGAATAGGAAAGGTCATATGTTCAAGATGTTATGCAGAAGAAATCAGCAAGTTTTAGACATAGCCTCAATGTGAGGACCTACTGAGAGGTCTGAGTTGAAGATCACATTCCAGCTACAGAACTGAGGGCCAGGTGGACAGTAACAGAGAAAGGAGGTAGCAGGGAATTAGGAGCTCTGTTTTAGCCACATTGAGCTTGAACCGATGGCTAGACATCCATGAGAAGAGGCCAGACAGAACAAGGTTTTATCTGGATACAAGACTGATGTAGTTCTAAGTCATCAGCATAGTGATGGTAGTAGTTGTGTTTGTGGATTATATTACCCAGAGATAACATGGAGAGAGAGAGAGAGAGAGAGAGAGAAGAGATGGGGACTGTGATGCTACACTCTATATTTTTCATAGAAATATTGTTATATGATATGAATATGGCATAACTAAGGTATGTTTTATGCAAGATGGGTCATGTGAGACATCATTGGAAAGGTTACAACCTACTGAATGTATTTATCCAATTTGTATGCCTGTAACATTTCTGTATCTGAAGTTAGGAATATTGACTATATAACAATTGCAACTGGGTGTGTATTTGGGGGAATGCCCACCAGACAGTAGGCAATCAGCCTGGATTGGGCCATTAAGAAGGACAATAGAACTTTGAAGACACTAATCTCCCACCTTCTTGAGAAGCTTCCTGGGATGTTGCTTTGACACTGTAGGGTCATCTGATGTCACCTGGTACGGAGTACCACTTTGGACACTGCTGGTATTTTTCCACTGGAAACAAAGGATTCCTGCCTTATGTAAATCCTACTTAAGTCTGGGAAGGAAGGCAATCAGGACTCTCCTCCATTGCCTGCCCAGGAAAGAAGACTGCTAAAAACACCTGAAGGGAAAGGCAGGGTTGAGTCCACGCTGAGACAGGGGTCCAGTCTATAAAGAGAAATAACTGGAACTCTAAGCTACAGAAACTCTGCAACTTGCCTAAAACAACATTTAGGATGAGAAATTACATTTTGTAACCTGTTTCTTGAGTGTATTGAGCTTAGTTTGCATGTTTTGTTTTATTTGCTCAGTAATCTGCTTTGTTCTGTTTGCTATCCCTTACAATCACCTAAAATTTACCTTCTGTAGTTAATCAACTTATTTCTTGCTCATTTCAAAACCCTGTTTGTGCAATTCATATCTGGGAGGGCAAAAAGCTGTGGATATCCCTCTCCACCCGTGGGAGAGTGCGAATTTTTATGAGCTTGCACTGTGCAGATCTTTCTATACAGCGCAAGACAATATTATTTTGGGTTTACTCCCCAAAGGTGTGCACATGAATGCTGGGTGAATCCCTGAGCTGATTCCTCCCACGCAGAACTGATAGTGTCTCTGTGTCCAGCTGGGGGTATGGGTGTGGGTGTGTGTGCGCGCTGAAGAAGGCTTAAGGGACTGGCACCACTAGGACAGGGTGAGGAAACCCAGGCTGGTGGAATGGGCGGAACCAGTGGGACCCCAGCTCATCAAGTGGCATCTCGGACCAGGGGGGTTCCAACCCATCACAGGGACCAAAGACAGGTCCTGTGGAGCCTCCACAAAGTTGGAAGGGGGATGAAAAGGATCCACTGAAGGAGCAATGAGAGAGGTAGGAGGAGAGCCAGGAGAGGACAATCACAGAAGCCAAGGGAGGACAAGATTTCAAGAAAAAGAGCATGGTAGAGGATATCAAAGTCATCTGAGACGTCAAGGAGACTGATAGTAGAGTACTAGTTCTGAGCTTTGGCTAAAAAGGGATTATAAACTTTCGCAAGAGCAGTTTCAGTGGAGTGCAAGGAGCAGACAGTTGGAGGGGTTTAGAAAATAACTGGAGGAGAGGAACTCCAGATAGCAACTGTAGGACAGCACGTTCAGCGGGCTTAGAAATGATGGGGAGGTAGTTGGAGATGCAAGTGAGATCAAGAGTGTTTTTTTTAAGATGGAAGAGACTAAAGCATGCTTGTATTGTGAAGGAGAAGAACCAGAGATCAGATGTTAAAAGGGAAGAGTAAGAGAGAGGGATGAAAGTCAGTGAGTGGAAGATCAGGAGATGGGATGGGAAAGGATCACTGGAGCAAGTGGAGGGGTTAAAGGAGAAGAACAGATGAGAAACTTCTGGGTCTGTGACAAAGGAGAAAGGAGAGAGAGTTGTAGGCAGGGAAGGCAGCACAGCTGAGAGGAGGGGGAAAATCACAATGTATTTTGTCAAATATATATACAGAAGAAATCAGCAAAATCCTATGCAGAGAGATAAGGGAAGGCGGGAGATGGGAAACTTGAAGAGCAAGACAAAAGTGGCTGGGACTGCAGGTGTGGGATTCAATTAAGGTGAAGAAGTAGAGTTGTTTAGCTAAGATGATGGCAGAACAGAAGCAGAAAAGGAACCTGTAGTGGAGGAAGACAGCCTAGTCATGGGATTTCTCAGACATCCATCGCAGTGTGATGCTGGGAGTCAGACAGGACTGGAAGATGGCAGGGTGGACCTTACAATGGGAGAGAGAGCAAAAGAGTAAAGAACAGAGGAGAATGAAGCATAGAGAATCAGCCACCGTATCAGTAGAAGAAAAGGAAGAGAGGGTAGGTAGGAGATGGCTCAAAGCAGATGAGAAGTCACCAATGCTCATGAACTAGAAGTCACAGAAAAGCCAAGTGACAAGGGATATGGATGGGGCACTTGGGCGATACTGAAAGGGATCAGAGAGGGGGAATTCAGCAATAAAAGAGAGAGAGTGTGCATGCACACGAGCATGCAGTGCTTAGTGAAGACCAAGTCCAGTGAACAGCCCTTTTGATGAGCGGGAGAGTTGAACCAGGGCTGCAGGCTGAATGAAAAGTAGGTGAGGGCAAGGAAAAGGGTTGAGTTGTCATCAACATGGAAGTAGGAGTCAGTCACCCAGGACAAGAGTGGGAGATTGTAAAGGGCAGATGAGAGAGACAGCCAAGAGTCAAAATCAGAGAGGAAGTCTGACTGGGAAGGAGTTGGGTGGACAGTAGATGATAGCAACAAGGAGGGAAGTGGAAATGAGAGTCAGAGGTAGTATTATTCAAAAGAATAAAAAGAATGGGAAGGAACAGGGTGGAGTTGGACACAGCAGGAATGAGAAAGAAGCCCAACATCCACAACCTCCTCTGCAATGGTCTGATTCAGGGTCAAAGGAATAAGGCCTGGTCTAAACTTAAAATTTAGGTCAGCATAGCTATGGTACTCAGAGGTATGGAAAATCCTCACCCCACAGCAACATAGCTTTGCCAACCAAACCTCCAGCATAGATGCTTCCATCGACCTAGCTACCATCACTCAAGGAGACAGTGTTCCTACACTGATGGAAAAACCCCTTCCATCGGTGTGGGCTGTGTTTAGAATACAGGGTTATACCAGCATATGTACAGAGCCATAGTTATTCTGGTATAGTCCCCATAGCATTAGACATGGCCTGAGGAAAGGAGAGACCTCCATAACAGAAGGTAGCTGCAGAGGCAGTGTCAGCCAAAAGGACCCAGGTCTCTGCAAGAGCCAGGACCTGGATGGAGGGAGATATGAAAAAGTTTTGAGAATCATGACGGGTATGAAAGAGGAGGGAAGCCTGCCCCGTACTACTGCAATTCCAGTTGTTTCAAGTGTCAACCTCCCACTCCTAGCAATACGTATCATTATCTACAACCAGGGGATCCTGTAACTTGTTTTTCCTAGAACTGGCATGCTACACCCTTCCCAGAGCCAAGACATAAGACACCACTTTAAGACTGGACAGGTTTCTGAAGTCAACAGGCAAAAATCCATTTGCCATGGTTCATATCTACACTAATGGCATAGCATCGCAGGATATCCAACAGATAAAAGATTACTTCAGGGAACTTGGAAGCATGCTGAAGAATGTCCAAGCAATTTTCTCTGTGATCCTTCGTGTCCCATGAGTGAAGGAAGGCAGAAGGCAGAAGATTCTGGAAGTTAACTAGTGGTTAGCTAATAGGGTTACCATATTTAAAAAATTAAAAAAAAAAAAAAAAAGAGGACACTCCACGGGCCCTGGCCCCACCCCTTTCCCAACCCTGGCCCCGTCCCAACTCCGCCCCTTCCCTGCCCCAACTCCGCCCATTCCC
>NW_020665369.1:99378-241242 GCF_002925995.2 Terrapene triunguis
AGCGCTCGGGCTTCGGGCAGTCCCCATGCCTCTGGACCCTGCGCCCCCGGAGCCTGGGAGGGGAAGTGCCCGGCCGGCGGCTCAGGGTCCAGAGGCATGGGGGCTGCCCGAAGCCGGTAGCGCTCGGCCAGCTTGGCTCTTAAACAGAGCCGAAGAGTCAGGGGAGGAGCAGAGCAGCCGGAGCCCGGGAGGGGAAGTGCCCCGCTGGCAGTATTTTTCCCGGACATGTTCGGCTTTTTGGCAATTCCCCCCGGACGGGGGTTTGATTACCAAAAAGCCGGACATGTCCGGGAAAAAACGGACGTATGGTAACCCTATTAGCTAAATGAAGTAGGTTGGAGGGCTTTTGTTTTGTGGAACATTGGTCCACCTTTTGTGATCAGAGGAGACTGCATAGTTTGAATGGTCTCCACCTCAGTATAAGGGAAACCAATCTCCTTGGGGCAGACTCGCTGGAAGAGTCAGGCAGGCATCAAACTAATAAAAGGGGAGGGTAAAAATTAGGAAAGATTTGAGCACTCATTTAGCAAAGAACACAGATACTGAGAACCAAATTAATTAAGGATCCAAAGGACATGAAGATAAATTCTTTAATTGCCTATACACCAATACTAAGAGCCTAGGTAACAAACAAGAAGAATTAGAATTGCTCATTTATGAGCATAAATTCAATATAGCTGGTATTACTGAAAGCTGGTGGGATGAGTCACACAATTGGAATGTTGATAATCTATTGTTATAACCTATTTAGGAATGATTGAGTGGGCAAAAGGGGAAGAGAAGTGGCACTTTATATTAAAATGGACATTACCTGTTTCCGAGTCACTGATAACTCGGAAGAAAATGACCTTGAATGCCTATGGTTCAGCACCCTAACAGATAAAGCACAAACTGGTGGTTTAATGTTGGTGTCTGCTACATACCACCAAATCATGCTAGGGAACAGAATGACCAGCACTTTACACACCTACCTATAAATACATAGGAAAAAAAGCTGCATGATCATGAGGGACTTCAATTTGAATGACATGCTGGAGGTCTCATGCTGTCACTACTAAGACATCCTTGGAACTCTAAATATTCTAGATGACAATTTCCTAACTTTAAAAAAGTGTTGCAACCAATATAGGAGAATTCTATATTAGACCTCCTCAAGAGGAACTGATCGCAAAACTAAAAATTAATGACAGTTTAGGTATCTGACATTTATATTGTGCAAGCAGAATAAAAGTCCAAACCAGTAATATATATACACACACGTGTGTGCACACATATACACGCACACTCTTGGGTGTTTTAAAAGGGCCAATTTCACAAAGCTGAAAACAATTATGAGCCAAAGCAGCTGGGAGGAAGAACCAACTCAGAAAAAAAGTGAATAACTGAGAATTTACTAGATGTCCAACGAGCCACAATGGAGGAAGCCCATGCTGATTAAAAATCTGACCTGATTTAGAGGGGAAGGGAAGGCAGCTATTAAAAAAAACAAAAAAACATGACATATGGAAGAAAGGGAAGTTGAGAGTAATAAATATAAACAACAAATTAGGAATTGAAGACAATTGCTAAGGGAAGCAAAGGAACACAGAGAAATCTATAGTCAGCAGAGTTAAGGACAATAAGAAGGAGTTTTTAAGTATATTAGGAACAAAAAGAATCCTGACAAGGACACTGGTCCATTGCTATATGGAAACGGTAGAATCATTAATAATAATGCAGAAAAGGCAGAAGCGTTCAATAAGTATTTGTTTTATATTTGGGGAAAAAACAGATGATATAGTCTCATAATTAGATGAGAACACTTTCAGTTCTACCAATATCTCAGATGGATGTGAAATAGCAGCTACTAAAGTTAGACATTTTTGAAGTCAGCAGGTCCAGATAACTTGTATCTGAGAGTTTTAAAAGAGCAGGCTGAGGAGCTCCTGGACAGTTACCATTGATTTTCAATAAATCTTAGAGCACCAGGAAAGTTCAGAAGAATGGAAGAAAGCTAATGTTGTGCCAATATTATAAAGGGTAAATGGGATGACCCAGGTAATTATAGGACTATCAGTCTAACATCTATTCCAGGCAAAATAATGGAGTGGATAATATGGGACTCCATTAATAAAGAATTAAAGGAGAGTAATATAATTAAATGTCACTCAACAAGGGTTTATGGAAAATAGATCCTGCCAAACTAACTTGGTACTCTTTTTAGACGAGATTACAAGTTTGGTTGATAAAGGTAATAGTACTGATGTAATATACTTAGACTTCTGTCAGGCATTTAACTTGGTACCACATAATATTTTGATTAAAAATTAGAATGATATACAATTAACAGGACACGCACTAAATGGATTAAAAACTGGCTGATACGTCTCTAAATGTAATTGAGGAATCATCATCAAGCAGATACGTTTCTAATGGAGTCCTGCAGGGACTGGTTCTTGGCCCTACGCTATTTAACATTTGTATCAATGACTTGGAAGAAAACAAAATAATCAAGGATAGTTTGCAGACAATGCAAAATTGGGGGAGTGATAAATAATGAAGAGGATAGGTCACTGATTCAGAGTGATCTTGATTGCTTGGTAAACTGGGTGCAAGCAAACAATGCATGTTTTAATATAACTAAATGTAAATGTATACATCTAGGAGCAAAAAAATGCAGGCCATACTTACAGGATGGGGGAATACTGAGGGAAGCAGTGACTCTGAAAAAGAACTGGGGGTCGGGGTGGGTAATCAGCTGAACATGAGCTCCCAGTGCGACGCTGTGGCTAAAAGGGCTACTGTAATCCTTGGATGCATAAACAGACGAATTCTGAGTAGGAGTAGAAAGGTTATTTCGCCTCTGTATTTGGCGCTGGTACGACCACTTCTGGAATAGTGTGTCCAGTTCTGGTGTTCATAATTCAAGAAGGATGTTGATAAATTGAAGAGGGTTCAGAGAAGAACCACAAGAATGATTAAAGGATTAGAAAACATGCCCTGTAAAGACAGACAAAAGGAGCTGAATCTGTTTAGCTTAAGAAAGAAAAGGTAATGGGGGGACTTGATTATAGTCCTTAAGTACCTACCTGGGGAACAGTTATTTAATAACATGCTCTTCGATTTAGCAGAGAAAGCTATAACACAATCCAGTGGCTGGAAGTTGAAGACAGACAAATTCAGACTGGCAATAAGGCATAAGTTTTAACAGTGAGAGTAATTAACCACTGGAACAGTTTATCCAAGTTCTTGGTGGATTCTCCATCACTGGCAGATTTTAAATCAAGATTGGATGTTTTTCTAAAAAGATATACTTTCGGAATTATTTCAAGGAAGATCTATGGCCTGTGTTAAACAGGAGGTCAAGCAAGATGATCACAATGGCTCTTTCTGGCCTGGGAATCTATATAGACATCCCCAAGACCTCACATCCTGGCAACTATCTCTCTGGCCAATAAGGACTAGACAGTACTCTTTTCGAAGCTCATCAATACACACAATACACCTTGATCCAGGCTTGCAGCACCACTAGCTAGTCTAAATGGCCTCCCTACTACAAAGGCCACACCTACACTTTTGTGGTTGTAGGATATTAATCAGTATTTAATAGAAACTGGATAAAGAACAAGGCTGAGATCTTCATGGATATACAAATCCCTTAGACAACTAATTCTCATTAAAATTAATAGGTACTAGAGCATCCAAATCCTTCAGGTGGCTTTAAAAATCTCAGCCCAAACTAAATTTCACTAGGTGACCTAAAGTAGGATTTTTACCCTTCATCAAAAGGTAACTACTGAAGATTTATATAGAGAGGAAACATGGATGCTTGAGGTATAGCAGAAAGAAAAAAAGGATATCACAGGGAGGGAAAAATTCTATGGTTGCAAAAGGAAAAACCTTTCATCCATCAATACATAGTAAATTCTGGTACTCACCATCTCTCTTGCTATTTCCACAGCTTCCTGCAGCCCATAGAGCCTGCCACACACCAGGTAGATTCCATTGGCCCAGAGAATACAACCCTCGTGGACCCAAAATTCATTGCTGTCAAGAGGTAGTTCAGGAATTTGTAACTCCAGTTCAGGGCCACCTTCTGAAGTGGGCATGGGGGCTTTTAAGTCCAAGGGAGTCTTTTCACTGCCACTGCCACCCTCAGTGGTTGCTTTCTTACAAGCAGCTCCCCTTGAAAGTGACCGAGGGGCCCCACCACAATCCTCAGAGCGATGCCGCCTCTTAAAGCGGGGGTGGGCAGCCAGGCTTCTCTGTTCTTTCTGTTGTTGCTGTTCTTCTTCCTCTTCTGTATCGGTCTTGGAGCCATTAGAAGCACTTTTGTGTCGTACCTTGACCTTGCTTTGCATTTCTGAGGCCCTCTTGGGAGGCGGGTTTTTGGGCAGCGTAGCTGCATAATCCTGGGGATAGAAAGGCCCAAAGAGGTCTCCCATGTTGCGGTAACTGGCCCACTTTCCACACAGGCAGCAAACCAGATGCCCCAAGACAGAAGACTCAGTTATCACGGGGCCCTGCAGCATGAAAGTTGAGGTGGGCAGAACTTTGCTCTCAGTGTTGCTAGGAGGGGGTGTCAGTGACCTTTGTCCCTTTCGGCCCCTCACCAACTTGTTCTGCTCTTCTTCCTCTGCATTGATGATTGTGCACACAGCGCCTATCTCACACTTGTTTACCACATGAATGTATGGGAAAAAGGACTTGTTCTTGGTGTCAGTTTTATCCAGCGACTGGGTGGCATACTTCAGCTTGATCTCTGGTTCTTGAGGTTCCACAATTGGAGTGGCCCGTCTAGTTTTCCGCTTTCGTGGTTGTGCTGCAGGTTTCCTCCTCTCCCTCCTTTGTCTCTTAGGTTTTGGTTCTCCACCTCTTGTCCCTTCTGATGGCTGTGGTGGTAGCGGCACTGGTGGAGGAGGAGGTGGTGGTGGCTGCTGCTGCTGCTGCTTCTTCTGCTTGTTTACGCTACCAATAGGCCTCCCCTTTTTCTTTCCCGAGGGGAAGTATCCCTTTGGAGGGAAGCCATCTGGCTTAGGTGAAATATTTGTCATATCTCCATCTTTTTCTTCAGACTTTGGGTTTGGTTCAGAAATCAACATACTGGAAGGAGAAACTGTTTTTGAGTCAGGAAACATCAGAGTTCCAGCTCCACTTAAGGATCCATCTAATCGTCCTTGACTACCAGACTTCTGTGAAGGTGGTGTGGCAACATTGGCCCCAGATACCTCTTTACTGACACTAGCAACTTCAGGTGTCTCCTTCTTGACTTTGTCATCCCCACTGCTGTGCCACTCTTCTGAAGATCTTGGCAGAGATGTTTCACTAGTCAATTCCTGGCTCACTTGCCCCACTGGATCTGACACAGTCTCCCCTTTTCTCTTTTCTGTCTCTGGTCCATGACTTACCAAACTCCCACCTTCAGGTGGTCCACATTTGAGGGACAGGATGTCATCAAGGGTGACTGCATCTGCACCAGTTTCAGCACTGTTGGAGGAAACACTTCTCCTGATGTTGGGGGATGTAATCTTTTGAACAATAGCTTCCAGTTTCAATCCCCGCCCCTTCCGTGGGGGCAATATTTTGGTCTTAGCTGGGCTTGTGAGGGAAACAGCAGGGCAATTCCTGTTGTCAGGACTTTGGAGATCCTTGGAGGAGTCTCCCTTTGGGAGTGGCTTGCCAGCATCTTGGCTTAGAGATGAATGTGCATAGGAGTTGAATGCTTTGTCAGCTCCTTCCTTTGAGGGGAGAAGCAGTCGCCCTTTATCTTCTGTGCCACTGTTCTTCATATCCTGTGACTGTCTTTTGCTGGGAATAGGAGAAATGAAAGAACGGACCCTCCTCCTCATAATTAAGGGGTTTTGAGGAGACTGGTCTTCTTGGCTAGGGAGCCTCAGCATCGCATTACTAGGTTTGGGCAAATCCACAGATTCCTCCCGCCTATGCCCATCACTATCTTGAGAGCAAAACCTTTTCTGATTGGTTGCTCCTAGAGGCCCACTGTTCTTGGCAGGAGAGATCTGCCGGGAGAGATCCCAACCAGATTCCTGTTGCTGCATCTTCTGGACACCATGTTTTAATTCGGTGCATTTGTTTTGTGTACCATCACTCCCTATGAGACAGCGCCCAGCTTCTTGGCTTCCAGTATCATGGTAAGAGCTAGCCTGGATGTACATCATTGCTTCCTTGTCATTTTTCAAGGGACTCCTTACTCTCTCAAGGAACTGCTGTTGTCTTGGACTCTTCCTTGCCCCTTCCTGCCTGTGCTGAGCTGCAGCAATCACACCCTGTGCAGAACTGCTGCTCCAATCTTTGTATTCTTCTTGCTGCTGGTGGTATATCTGCCTTTTGTAATGATACTGGGAATTCAAACTTTGGTTAGGGTCACCAAAAGCATGAGACCTAGTGTTTGTGTGATATGCCGAAGCCAAAGATGAGCCTTCAGAGTTCTGAGGGAAGGGAGAATGCAAAGAACCCCTGCTGACCCTCTCAGACAGTGTCATGTGTGGATTCATGTGGTGGAAGTCCGTTCCTGGGCCTCTGCTCCTGCCTGGTGACATCTTCAGTTTGTCAGCCAGATCCTGATATTGAGAAGGTGATTTACCTCTCATGCCCTCTCTGCTGCTTCCCATTCTTCCAGGTGCTCGTCTTAGCTGTGTGGATCTGCTGTCCTGCTGGGAGATGTAGTCTGGAGTAGAATCAGGGGCTGCAGCTCCAGGGTTGGCATTGCCTCGGAAAGACTCATGCTTAACATTGGCAGGATGACAATGGTCTCCTGATTTTTTACTGTTGAGATTGACTGAGGTCTTGGCCTGTTCAAAATCTTCCTCTTTTATTTGCCCACTATGAGACTTCAATTTTGTTTCCATGGACACCAGGCCACCAGGGAGGATGACTGACTGGCCTAAACCAGGAGTGAGACGTTCACTCCTCCCACTTCTGGCCTCAGCACCTATGTGACCCATTGGGTGAGGCCCAGGATCTCTGACAAGCTGCCTTAATGGAGATATGTCACAGATCACTGATCTTCTCTCTGAGAGTGTTCCCCCTTCATGGGTTGAAGACTGTGACTCTATCTCAAACTTTCTAGGGATAGGATAGTCAGCCAGATTGATCTGTTTTATCTCAGGAGCTGTGCCACTTGATTTCCTATCCCAGGGGCCCCAGTGAGGACTTTCCAGGAGAGACCCTATGCTTTTATTTAGGAGACTCCTATTGGTTAATTCATTGGTTTGACTAATTAGAATGTTGGGCCTCATGGCTCCTTCCAGGCTTCCAGCCAGGCCTGGATGTTCTTGTGCATTCCTAGCATATCTTCTGTCTGGGTGGTGGTGATAACCCTGCAAGACCTCCTGCAGAAGACTGGGAAACTTCTCATTCCTGCCCTTTCGCTCACTATGCCCTGGAAAATCCCCTTTTTCTTGACCTGAAGGATACTGAGGAAAGCCACCAATATTTCTCTGCATGCCAGCCCCAAGGTTGTCCTTATAGCTGTACCTCAAACTGCCAGGCGATTTGGAAGGTTCTGTTCTGCCAGGAAAACTTGAGCCAATGATTGCATGGCCAGGCTGGCTGTTTCCCTCTCCATTGTGGTTAGTATTGTTATCCCCACTCTTACTCCCTTTGCTCCCTCCTTGAGGCTCTGACTGTGGTAACACCTGCCCAGTTTCTTTTAATCCACTGGTACCAGGAGGCGCTTGGGTAGCTGGAGGAGCATCATCCTGTGAGGATTTATCCTGCCCGCCTGATTTTTCTACTCGGCCTGTCATGGCCTCCCGAGAGACTATCACCCCAACTGTCTTTTCGTTCACTTTTGGGGTGGCATCCACTGCTATCAGAACTTCCTTTTCACCCGGGGAACCCACATCTTCCCTAACTGTAGGGCTGGTACTGAGTTTGGCTGGCTCATTCTGAGAGCCTTGTGCTGGTGACAAGTTGGATCGCTCTAAGTTACCCCGATTGTAGGTAGTGTCAGAACTAGTGCTCTGGCCACTCAGTTGTCTGACCCTCTCTCCATGGTCCTCTGAACTGCTAGAGCAGCCGCCATCGAGGGACTCTGCCAGGGGAGACTTAAGCTGCTCCTCTGCCTGGGAGGAGCCTTCTGAGTTGGTGCAACTGTCAGCTTTTTTAGACGACGATGACCTTTTGGAACTTTTTTTCTGAGGTGCCAAGGCATCTGAAAGTAACATGTGCTGGACTGTGTTAGGAAGGTTGGCCACTTGAGAGCTTAAAGCACTTAGGCTGCTCAGCCCTGGATCTGTAAGTCTCTTCTCCTGAAGTCCTTCCAGCCCAAATCCCTTGAATCCTCCACCATGAGCATTGGGGCTCGGCATCATGGATGGTGTTGGGCTAAGCTGAGGCATCATCTGTAAAATTCGATTTCTAGAGCCTATCGACATATTGCCTTGCCCACACTGGAGGTTTTCCCCACTTGGCATGAGGGGTGATGGAGTAGAGCTGCAGCTTGGAGACTGGACCACTGAGGCAGCTGGAGATGGGTTGGATATAGGACTGAAGTTCTGATGGAACTGCATGGGAGATCTCACAGGGACTTCAGCTTGGCTGTACTGTCCCACTTGACTTTGAAGAGATAGCTTGGTGGCAGCATTTGAGTACTGCATTACATGCTGTGAGGGGTGCTGTTGCTGCTGCCCCTGCTGCCCACCCTGGGGCATCTTAGACTGGTCAAAACTTTTTATTGGCTGAGTCTGAAAGCTGTAATTAGATTGAGTCCCATATCCCTGTGAATTAGAACCTACAGCATGACTTTCATACTGTGAACCAGAATTCACACTGTAACTGCCATCATAGTTCTGCCCAGACTGCCCAAAACGCTGTGGGGAGGGGAAAGAGGAAGAGGAAGAAGCAGGGGGTTGATAGTGTTGGCTGAATTGACCCACTCGTAACTGGTACCCAGAAGCAGAGGAAGGCAGGGCAGATGGACGCTGCATTGGCTGCAAGTGGGAGGTGCTAGACGCAGGCTGGCTGGATGCCTGTGGTAAAGGCTGATGGGATTGATAGAGCTGCTGTCTCAGCTGTTGCACCTGCTGCTGCTGGCTGGAAGCCTGCTGCTGATACTGGGTACTCCCTGGAGAGAAAGGACCAGTATAATCCTGCTGATAGTGAGATACACCCCCAAGGGCTGAATGCTGTGTTTGGAACTGGCCCACATGTCCCTCGCTCCCGTACTGGCTCCCAAAGTTGCTTCCTTGGGGTGGCCCGTAGCTCTGCACTGGTCCAGACGGCCTGCGCTGAGGTGGCTGCTGCCCACCTGCTGCCACTGTATCCTTGTTGGAGGCCATGTAGTAAAACTCTCCTGCTTCTTTTCTAAAACCTTGGTAGCTCTGGTGCCCAGAGCTCTCACCAGCCATTGCTGCAGATGCTCCTGTTGCTCCCCGGCGCCCACTGCCAGCACCTCCTCCAAAGCTCTGGAACATCTGGGCCTGCTGGCGGGGGCTAAATTCTTCTAGCCGGGAGGCCCCGTGCACTTCCTGTGGGTAGCTCTGCTGGTTTCCGTGGTAACTGCTTTGCTCCCGAAAGGACTGCATGCTGTTCAGCACCAGAGTGACCCCTCGATAGCCCTCCTGGAAAAAAAGGAAAAAAAGTTAGCAAATTCACGTCTCCCAGTCATATCATCAGTAAAATTAAACTATAGTATTTAGCAGTAATTCAAATTTAACACCTCTCCTACCATCCAGCTCTATCAATGCTTAACACCTTAGCCACCCCTGGTAACTGAGGAAACAGGATTCCCATTTGTGCTGAGAAGTCAAAAGTGTTCATCACTCCCTACCCAGTTACAGCAGCATTCCAACATTAATGCATTTTATAAAGGCTCCTCCCAACTGTCAGCAATTGGGTTGTGTCCCCCAGAAGAACTAAACATTTCGCTAAACCAATTCAAGTGGGAGAACGACTCCTATTTCAGTAACACTGACTCCCACCCCTAAATTATCCCCTACAGGCCAGGAGATGCTGAGAGTGGAGTAACTGTATTTTGTTACTACTGTGGAAGTCTGAACTAATGGCAAAAATTATATAAATTATCTTAAGTTATTGAGACCTATAGTAAGAAAAAATATCCAGAGACCCAGAAGCCTCTCTCCAAACATCCTCCGTTAGAAGTCAGTCCAGATGTAAATGAGACAAGATCAAAGAGGGCCCTAAAATCAAAATTATCTGGGAAACTGCAGAGGGACAGTCAACAACTCACCCAAATACATCTCTGTTCACTATACCCAAGCATCCCTACGACGACGCATGAATGAGAAGCAGCACTCCAAGAAAGTAACTGTATTCCCCGACCTAGACTCCCAGCCAAAGCTTGCTTGGTTCTATTAGATGGAAAGTCACGTCCAGGTAGACTGCAGCTATCCACCTCTACTTGAGCAGCAGCCTATAGCTTCACCCCATACCAAGAAAAAGATGGTTTATATTGGCTTGGATAAAGTTAACTGAGACCATTTTATTAAAAAGCCAAAAATATACTTCTTAAATACCTGGTATACACCACCTATATTCACATCACCATCCCATGAAGTTACATTTCAAGGAAGTTTCCCTATATATCTCAATATTCATGTCTCAGTCCTTGAGAAGGAGTCATGAGATCTAACTGCAGAACTGGTATGGAATTCAGCCTTATATTTCAGCAGAAGCCTGACATTTGTTGCTAGCTGAACAAATTTGTGTGTATTGTCCTTTTCAGAATTAAAAATGAATGTGCAATCTACATAAGGGCCTATTGTTTCTGACATCCCAGCTACCCTCCACCAGTGCACAAATGGGGGAGGCAACATGGAGACAAACTTATCCAACCCATCCTCAGGCTTTAGAGTAAGGCACACAGACACACAGGAAATGAAGGGCATGTCTACACTACAACATTTAAATGATTTAAGTTGGGTCAACCTACAGGCACTGCAGTAATTAAATCAGCTGTTTGTGTTCACATTATGCTCCTTCTGTCAGTGGTGCACGTCCTCCCCATGAGCACTCGCACTGAGTTGAGTGAGGCATTGTGGGGCTCTGTCCATCAGCCTGGGTCTCCGGCCATCAAAGGCAGCACCAGGCAATGTAAGCAATGCAGTGTCTATACGAACACTACGTCAACTAACTACACCTCTACCCCGATATAACACGACCCGATATAACACGAATTCGGATATAACGCAGTAAAGCGGTGCTCCGGGGGGGCAGGGCTGCGCACTCCAGCGATCAAAGCAAGTTCAATATAATGCGGTTTCACCTATAACACAATAAGACAGCGTTATATCAGGGTAGAGGTGTACATCAACCTAAGTGCTATGCCTCTCGCAAAGGTGAAGCTTGGCGTAGCTGGCAAGTTAAATCAGCGGGAGGAACTTTGTAGTGTAGACGCTTACACAAATTAGGTTGACTACCTTACATCAACCTAACTCTTTAGTGTAGATCAGGCCTGAGAAACAGGACAAGAAAAACACAAGTATAAAGTGGTGTCTCCAGGCTATGGATGGAGAAATTAGAGACGCACCTATTGTAACAGATAGCTGTTATGCAGCTACCCTCTGGGCTCCACAATCAGAAATACTCCCACACTTCAGTTTTTGAGTCTACCCCAAGTCTTTCCTTTTGTATCCACTTTTCAAAAGATGACCTCCTTCCCACTCCTCACAAGATCAGGCTTTTCCATAGGACTCCAGACTCATTCTAACACATCATTTAAAACAGGTTTACCCCATACACATTAAAAAAAAAAAAAGTCTCAGAAGCTTTTTCTACACTAAAGAAGTTTTGCAAAACTTTCCCACCATTGCTAACTCCTGTTCAACTCCAACAGTATCAGTAGCATTAGGAGCTCTAGTGTAGCCAGGACATTTTAAGCCTTATTTCATCTATTGCTTCTTTTAAAGGTTGACTCTTCTAAAGCTGGTTTACACCTAAAATTTAGATCGACCTAGCTATGTCGCTCAGGGCTATGAAAAATTTTGCACGTAGTTAGGTCGACCTAACCTCCACTTGTGGATGCAACTAGGTCAATGGAAGAATTTTGCCGTCAACCTAGCTACTGCCTCTTAAGGGGGTAGATCTACTACAGCAATGGAAAAATCCCTTCCATCGCTGTAGCATGTGTCTACATTATAGCACTACAGAGGCCTAGCTGCAGTGCTGTAGCTGTGCCACTGCAGTATCTGTAGCGTAGACATACCCTTAGCGTTCCAAAAATCCAGTACTTACTCAGATTGCTCTGAAAATTGGTGCACCTCTCAGGAGTGTAGGGTAGGGTTAGTGATCCAACTTTGGGGCATTTAAGCAAGGGGTTCCTGAGATACAGGTTCCCCATCCCCAAGAAAAACCCCAGCATCTCTTGAGATTGACAGATTCTACCAATGGTTTTTGCACAGACCCAAGGATAAAATCATAGCTCTAATAATGACCAAAATGGTCTCAATTGCTCACACTTACCCCAATTTGTGCATGATACCCACTAACACTTTGAGGGACCAAAATTGAAAACGGTATTCGAAAAATAGTTTTGCTCTCTAGACATGCCCATGCCTAATGCTCATGGGCCAAACAAATTACACTGCACACATGCAGACAGACAGAGTGCCCAAGAAGGTTACTACCCAGCTACAACTCATAGAGCTTGTGCGGCTCAAGGGCCATTGAACCGAGCAACAAGCAGGCATGTAGGCTGGAACCCAAGCCTTGGCAGAAAGCTGAAAATGAAACAAGTACATTGCTACAATCTGCCTCTGTCAAAGGGGTTCTTGTTTTGGGGAAATGTAAAAGACAGTTACCTTTTCCGTAACTGGTGTTCTTTGAGATGTGTTGCTCATGTCCATTCCATATTAGGTGCGTGTGTGCGCCACATGTACCAGTGCCGGAAGTTTTTCCCTCAGCAGTATCCGTAGGGAACCAGCTCTGGCACCCCTAGGGTCATGCCTGCATGGCGCGCTATAAGGAGCGCCACTGGCCCCCCCGCCCATCCTCAGTTCCTTCTGGCCGGAAATTCCAACAGTGGGTAAGGAGGGCAGGTCATAGAATGGGTATAAGCAACACATCTAGAAGAACACCAGTTACGGAAAAGGTAGCTGTCTTTTTTTCTTCGAGTGCTTGCTCATGTCCATTTCATATTAGGGGACTCCAAAGCAGTACCCCTGGAGGTGGGTAGGAGTTCACAGACGTGTAGACTGCAACACAGCTGTGCCAAACCCAGCATCGTCCCTGGCCTGCTGAGTGATGGCATAATGAGCGGTAAACGTGTGCAGAGGCCCACATTATGGCTCTACAGATGTCCTGGATAGGGATGTGCGCCAGGAAGGCCGCCAAAGAAGCCCACTCAAAGAGAGCACAGGCGCTGACAATCAGCGGCGGTGGAACGCCCGCCAAGTCCTATCAGGTCCTTATGCACGAGGTGATCCAATTGGAAATCTTCTGCGAGGACACCAGGTGACCCTTCATCCTATCCACTGTAGCGATGAAAAGTTGAGATGATTTACGGAAAGGCTTGGTACGTTCTAAGTAAAAAGCCAAGGCCCTACGGACATCCAGGGCGTGAAGATGCCTTTCTTCACTGGTCTTGTGCGGTTTGGGACAGAACACCGGGAGGAAGATGTCCTGGTTCACATGGAAGATGGAGACCACCTTTGGCAGGAAGGCTGGGTGGGGCCGCAACTGAACCTTATCTTTGCAGATGACCGTGTACGGTGGTTCTGAGGTCAAGGCTTTACATTTCCAAGACCCTTCTTGCTGACATCACCGCCACCAGGAACACGACCTTCCATGACAGATGGGAAAGGGAGCAGGACCCCAGCGGTTCAAAGGGCGGGCCCATGAGCCTACAGAAGACCAAGTTAAGATCCCACTGCGGGACGAAAGCCTGCACCTGCGGGAAGAGTCTCTCCAGCCCTCTCAAGAATCTGATCATCATGTCACGGGAGAACACCGCCTGTCCTTGGATTGGCAGATGAAAAGCAGAGATGGGCGCAAGATGCACTCTAATGGAAGAGTGTGCCAGCCCCTGGTTCCTCAAATGGAGCAGGTAGTCCAGGACAGCCTGTATGTAGGAAGGTGAGGGAGAGATGCCCCGTTCGGATGCCCAGCAGGAAAACCTGGTCCACTTGGCCAGGTAATTCAGTCTAGTTGAGGGCTTCCTACTTTCCAGGAGGACCTGTTGGACTCCTTCCGAACAGGTCCACTCCGCCGGGTTCGGCCACACAGTATCCATGCTGAGAGGTAGAGGGACCCGAGATTGGGGTGTAAGAGCTGACCGTGGCCCTGCAACAGCAAGTCCGGTCAATAGGGCAGGGGCCAGGGAGGGGCCACTGACAGGCTCATGAGTGCGCCAAACCAATGCTGGCGAGGCTACGCCAGGGTGATCATAACAACCTGCACCTGGTCTCTCTTGATCTTTGCCAGGGCCCTGCTGATGACTGGAATCTTAGGGAAGGTGTACATCAGGCTCCCTGACCACGGTAGGAGGAAAGCATCGAGAGGGAGTCCTTGCTCAGACCCTGTCAAACAAAACTGGTGGCATTTCCTGTTCTGTCTGGTAGCAAACAGGTCCATTTGGGGAGCTCCCCACCTTTGGAAGATCATGCAGGCTACCTCTTTATGGAGCGACCACTCGTGGTGAAAGGAGAAGTCCCTGCTGAGCTGGTCTGCCAGTGTATTCCTGATGCCGGGAAGGTGACAGCTTCCAGGTGTATTTCGCGGCTGATGCAGAAGTCCCACAGACGGAGCACTCTTGATAGAGAGCCGACGAGCACATTCCCCCTTGCCTGTTAATGTAGAACATCGAGGCTGTGTTGTCCATCAGCACTCGTACCACCTTGCCCGACAGGTGGGGCAAGAAGACTCCACACGCCAGCTGGACTGCTCAGAGCCTCTTTGACATTTATGTGTAACCGTGCCTCCTCCGGGGACCACATCCCATGTCTGGAGGTTGCTGAGATGCGCCCCTCAGCCCAGGTATCCAACACCAACTCAATGGAGTGAGGAGGGTTGTTGAACAGAATCCCTTCCAGGGCTGTCCTGCGGTCAGTCCACCATTGCAGTGAGGGAAGTATCACCTGGGGAATGGCAAAGATCTTCTCCAAGGGGTCTCGGGACTGCGAATAGACCATCGCCAGCCATTGTTGCAGGAGTCACATCCATAGCCTGGCATGGAGGACCATGTAAGTAAACGCTGCCATGTGGCCTAGCAGGCATAGGCAGACCTTGGCTGTAGTCAGAGGGAACACAGAGACTTCCGCAATGAGGTTCGCTATCGTGTGGAACCTTTCCAGCTGCAGGACGCTCTGACGCAGGTAGAGTCGAGGACCGCTCCAATGAACTCTATCCTCTGCACTGGCACCAATGTCAACTTTTTGTTGTTCACCAGCAGGCCCAGAGAGCAGCACGTGGCTTGAAGTACCGCGACATCCCTTCAAACTTGAGACCTGGAGCCACTCTTGACGAGCCAGTCATCGAGGTACAGGTAGATCTGGATACTTCAGTGCCTGAGGTAAGCCGCCACCACCAATATGAACTTGGTAAACACCCTCGGTGCTGTCGCCAGGCCGAACAGGAGGACGGTAAATTGGTAGTGGTGGGGACCCACCATAAACCAGAGGAAGCATCTGTGTCCTCGAAAGATCGCTATGTGGAAGTATGCATCCTTCTAGTCGAGGGCAGCATACCAGTCTCCCGGATCCAGAGAGGGGATAATAGAAGCCAGAGAGACCACTTTAGCTTCTGTAGGTACTTGTTGAGGTCTCCTTAGGCGCCGATTCTGTGGGGTTGGAGTGGTGCAGGAGTCGGGTGGGGTGGGTCAAGCACACACGGGGCAGAGGGGAAGTCGGCGCCTATCGAGGTCTCGCAGGTCCAGGATAGACCGTAGACCGCCCTTGGCCTTTGGGATTAAAAAGTACCGGGAATAAAACCCTTTGTTCTTATACTCGAGAGGAACTTCTTCCACCACACCCAGCTGTAGTAATTCCTTTAACTTCTGCACAAGGAGATTCTCATGAGGGGGTCCCTGAAGAGGGACAGGGAAGACGGGTGGGAAAGGAGGGTAGAAAGGAACTTGAGGGTATAACCCCCATTCCCCTGTGCTGAGGACCCAGCGGTCCAAAGTTATAGCGGTCCACGCCAGAAGGAAGGGGAAAGGCGGTCAGAGAACACTAGGAAAGATGGATCCGGGTAGGTCGCCCTCGGGCGCACCCTCAAAACAACTGTTTGGCCCCCTGCTTATTATGGGTCAAGCCCGACTGGGCCGAGGGTAGAGGTGGGTGGCTCAGGTGTAACCCTTGGCTCCTTTATGGGGCTGGTCCTGCTGAGGCAGGCTCCCCTGGCCCTGAGGCTACTGTGGTTTGATTCGCTTATGCACCAGGGCTGGGACATAGAGACCCAGGGTTTTCAGGGTGGTGTGGGAGTCCCTGAGGCCATGCAACTTGCTCTCTGTTTGCTCCGCAAATAGGGCCCTGCTGTCGAAGGGCAGGTCCTGCAATGACTGCTGGGCCTCGATGGACAACCCAGAGAGGAGCAGCCAGGAGACTTGCCGCATGGAGATAGCGGAAGCCATGGTGTGGGCAGCAGCATCAGCAACGATGCCCAGAGGGCCGCTCTGGCTGCAGTCGTGCCCTCATCGAGGATTGCTCGGAACTCCTTTTTGGAAGCCTCAGGGAGCAACGCTTCGAACTCGGCCATGGCTTGCCACATATTAAAGTCATATCGGCCAAGTAGGGCTTGGTGGTTGGCCACTCTCAGCTGAAGGCTGGAAGACGAATAAACCTTACGTCCAAAGAGATCCAGCCTCCTTGAGTCTTTATTTTTGGTGGTGGCCCCGGATTATCCTTTCCTCTCATTGTGGTTAACTGCCTCAACCACAAGGGAATTAGGGGCTGGGTGGGAATATAAGTACTCGTGCCCTTTGGTCGGCAGGAAGTACTTGCATTCAGCCCTTTTAGAGATAGGAGCAGGGAAGAGGGGGTCTGCCACAGGGCATTAGTGATTTTGGAAACCCCCTTTATGAAGGGTTAAGAGCCACCCTGGCAGGAGCCAAGGAGCAGAGGACTTCAAATAGAGTCTCCGAGGGCTCTTCCAATTCCTCTGCCTGAAGCCCCAGGTTAGAAACGACCCATTTCAAAAGTTCCTGGTGCACTTTGGCGTCATCCTGAAGAACTGGGTTTGGGGGCCCTGTGAGAGCCTCATCTGGCGACAACGAGGACAATGAAGCGGGAACCTCCACGTCCTTTGGTGGTCCCGCAGCTTGCTCCCGTGGGAGCTCCTGGACCTGTGGGGTCTTACCCCCCCCAAAGCCTCAAGCAGCGGAGGAGGATGGGATACCGAGGCCGCTGGCCTCTCCGAGGCTCCCAACATCCATCAGGCAGCCTGGGAAGGTTGAGTGAACCCCCAAAGGCTCCATGGATACCATCATGTCGGCCACTGCGCTTGGGGCCATGGGACAGGTTTCAGTGCTGATAATGTAGTTGGCACCGCCAGTACCGAGGCTTGTCCCGCAGGTAGGGAACCTCGCTCCAACCCGGAGCTACCAGCAGAGTGGTCGGTACTGAGTGACCAGGATTGGGCTAAGCAGTGGCTCTTGTCCAACCGGTGCCAGTTGCTGCATCCCAAAATTGACCTGTCCAAGCGAGACTGTCTTGGTCGGGCTCTTGGGGACCAAGGGCATTCGGCGGATCTGCGTCGGATACCTGACGATCCACGCCTCAGCTACTCAACTGGTACCGGGAGCTACTATGGGCCGGTAGCCGAGAGAATTGTCCTGAGTATGGTGACCTCCTTCTTGGAGACAGGCGATGACGGCCCAGCGATCAGCGGTCTCTGGTGTCTGATAGGTACCAGGCCCTTGGAGATAATTGGGGCCGGTCCCGGAGTTCTTGCCAGGTGGCGCGTGCCTCAGAGGGTCTATGCCAAGGTACGCCACGAGTCCCTTGATCGGTGCCCCCGGGGCGGGAACCAAAGAGGGCTCCGCTGAGCCTCCCTCTCCAGTCCTGAGGCATGGCAGCTGCAGGCGGGCAAATGCTGGCGGGACGTCCCTCTCGATGGGGATCGGTACCGCTGAGGCGGGGACACACGCATAAGTCCCAACACAGGTTTTCCTCAAGACCGGGGTACCGCGGGAGCCGGTGTGGGTAGTACTGGGAGCATCAGGATCTCTTGAGCTGCTCGAAGAGCTTCGGGCGTCAAAGGCACCTGAAGTGGGCTAGGGCCTGCACCACTACCGGGGTCGCAGGTGAAGCATGGGATGGGCTGCACCGCTCGACTTGAGCTGGGGCCCAACTTCCCGAAGGGGGTGTTGAACTGCCCAGCATGGGTCATGGCTCACCCCCAGTCCTCTCCTGTCCCTTACGGGAAATCTGAGATCTTCCCCTCCCGGTCTTTTTTGGCTTCCCCAGAGCCGTGGAGGGGAACCGGTGTCAGCTCATGGACGGAGCCAGTGGAGCACTGTGCACAGAGGCCGCGGTGCTCAGTGCGGAGTGAGTGCCAACTCCATCAGGAGCGCTTTCAGGCAGATATCGCGCTCCTTCTTCGTCCTAGGTTTAAAGGACTTGTAAGCATCTTAGGCAGCTGGTATGGGGCTCGCTGATGGATATAGGCCATTTGCAGCGATCGCAGGGCTTAAAGCATGGGGACTGGGACATGCCCCATCCCCCGGCTGAATCCCGTTGGGGACTAACGAAAAGTTGAGAACTACTACTAAGGGTAACTATGAAACTACTAACTATATACAACTATATTACAGGTTTTCAAAAGTTCACAAGAACAGAAAACGAAACAACACTAGCCGAAGCAGCAGATGTTCCAGCACCGTCACTGGAGGCAAGAAGGAACAGAGGGCGAGGGGGACCCAGCTGCACCCCTTATACCACACCATGCGGGTGCCACCCCAGGGGGCGCCAGAGCCGGTCCCCTACGGATACTGCTGAGGGAAAAACTTCCAGCACCAGTGAATGTGGCGAGCACACACACCTAATATGGAATGGACATGAGCAAGCACTTAAGAAGAACCTAAGAACATCAGAAAATTCAGAAGGTGCTCAAACTATTGTCAAAAGGGAAATAAATTACACAAATGAATGCTTGCTAGGGGGGAGGGGGGAATCAAGGAGCACAGTAGTGTGTGTGTGTGTGGGGGGAAACGGTTACTCACCTTCTCGTAACTATTCTTCTTTGAGATGTTGCTCATATGCATTCCAATTAGATGTTTTCCCCTAGCAGCACCCTACTGGCTGGCTGTGGAGCCCCCTAGAGTGGCACCTCCATGGTGCTCAATATATGATCCTGCCAACCTGGCGCCTCCTCAGTTCTTTCTTGACGGTTACTCCGACAGAGGGGAAGGTGGGCGGGTTTGGAAGAACAACACATCTCGAAGAACAACAGTTACGAGAAGATGAGTAACCGTGTTTTCTTCTTTGAGTGCTTGCTCATATTGATTCCAATTAGGTGACTCCCAAGCCTTACCTAGGCAGTGGGGTCCAAGTTATGGAATCGCTGACTGGAGCACCGCTCTGCCGAAAGCTGCATCATCTCTGGCCTGCTGGATGATGGTGTAATGAGAGGTGAACATATGTACTGAGGACCAAGTTGCTGCCCTGCAGATTTCTTGTATTGGGACCTGGGCTAGAAATGCTGATGATGAGACCTGAGCCCTCATGGAGCGTGCCCTAAGAGCCAGGGTTGGTATTTTGGCCAGCTCGTAGCACGTGATGTGATCCAGGAAGATATTCCTTGAGATGAGACCGGGAGTCCTTTCATCCAGTCTGCCACTGCTTTGAACAACTAGTTCGAATTCCTGAACGGCTTAGTGCGCTCGATGTAAAAAGCTAGTGCGCGCCGAACATCGAGGGAGTGCAGCCTCTACTCACAGCTACTGGCATGAGGCTTAGGGTAAAAAATGGGCAGGAAAATGTCCTGACTAGTGTGGAAGTGTGACACAACCTTAGGAAGAAAGGCTGGGTGAGGTATGAGTTGCACCTTATCCTTGTGGAAAACCGTATAAGGAGGGTCTGAGGTAAGGGCCTTTAACTCAGACACCCTTCTTGTAGATGTAATGGTGACCAGAAAGGCTACCTTCCACGACAGATATAGAAGGGAGCAAGTCGCCAGCAGTTCAAATGGGGGCCCCCATTAGCCTGGAAAGGACAAGGTTAAGGTCCCAAGCAGGGACAGGCTGTCTGATCTGGGGATGCAGCCGTTCCAGACCCTTGAGGAAGCGACCAATCATAAGGTTGGCGAAGACGGAGCGACCAGACACTCCCAGGTGGAAAGCCAAGATAGTAGCAAGGTGTATCTTTATGGAGGACACTGCCAGGCCTTGCTGTTTCAGGTGCAGAAGGTACTCTAAAATGAGAGGTACAGGTGCCTGGACAGGGGGTGTACGACACTGGTCACACCAACAAGTAAATCTTTTCCACTTTGCCAGATATATGGCTCTACTGGAGGGCTTTCTGCTGCTGAGTAGGACCTCCCTTACCTGTTCTGAGCACAGAAGCTCCATGGGGTTCAGCCATGAAGCTTCCAAACCAAGAGATGGAGGGACTGCAGATCAGGGCGATGAAAGCGACCGTGGTCCTGAGTGATGAGGTCAGGGAGGAGAGGCAACGTGACTAGGGCATCTACTGACAGTTCTAGGAGTGTGGTGTACCAGTGTTGTCGAGGCCATGCTGGTTCCACCAGAATTATCTCTGCCCCATCCCTGTGGACCTTGAGTAGGACCTTGTGCACGAGAAGGAATGGGGAAGAGGCGTAGAGCAGATGGCCTCCCCAGGGTAGCAGCAACGCGTCCATGATTGATCCTGGGCTGTCTCTCTGGAAGGAGCAGAACATTGGGCAATTCCTGTTGCTCCAGGTGGCAAACAGATCAACCTGGGAAAACCCCCACCTTTGGAAGACAAGGTGTTTGACATCTGACTGGATGGACCACTCGTGATTGCAGAAGGACCTGCTGAGGTGGTCCGCCAGTATATTCTGAACTCCTGGTAGATAGGATGCTTCCAGGTGAATGGAGTGGGCTATGCAGAACTCCCACAGCCGGAGGGCTTCCCAACATAGGGGAGAGGACCGGGCTCTACTCTGCTTGTTGATGTAAAACATGGCCCTGGTGTTGTCCATCAGAACTGCTACACACTGACCTTGTAGTCAGGCCTGAAAGATCTGACATGCTAGTCGCACTGCCCTCAGCTCCTTGACGTTGATATGAAGGGAGAGCTCATCCTGTGACCAAAGGCCCCGCGTTTGGAGGTCTCCCAAATGCGCACCCCATCCCAGAGCCAACGTGTCCATTATCAGGGACAAGGAGGGCTGAGGGCTGTTGAAGGGGACTCCTTCGCATACAGACTGAGGGTTGAACCACCACTGAAGGGACTCGAGCACCTGTCCCGGCATTGTGACCACTGAATTCAGGCTGTCGCGTCCCAGGTGGTAGGCTGAAGCGAGCCAAGCCTGTAGAGGCCTGAGCCTCATTTGGAGTGCCGGGTGACGTAAGTGCAGGCTGCCATGTGGCCGAGGAGACTCAGGCATCCCCATGCTGAAGTGGTCAAGTATTGCTGGAGGCCTTGAACGATCTCTGTGATGGCTTGGAATCGGGACTCTGGCAAAAGTGCCCTTGCCTGAACCGAGTCCAACACGGCCCCAATGAATTCTATTCTTTGGGTCGGATCCAAGGTTGACTTCCTCGAGTTGAGGAGAAGACCTAGTTTCTCGAATGTGGACCTGACCAATTGGATTTGAGACTCCACCTGCCCCCTGGTATGGCCCCTTAGCAGCCAGTCGTTGAGGTAGGGGTATACCTGCACCTGCCTCCAACGGAAAAGCGGCCACAACCAACATGCACTTGGTGAACACTTGGGCGGCTGTTGAGAGGCCAAATGGAAGGACTGTGAATTGATGTTTGTGGCTGACCACAAGGAGTAGGAATCGCCTGTGTACAGGCCAAATAGCTATATGGAAGTACGTGTCTTTCATGTCGAGGGCGGCATACCAGTCTCTCAGATCCAGAGAAGGGATAATTGTGCCCACGGAGACCATGCAGAACTTCAACTTTACCACGAACTTGTTGAGTCCTCGCAAATCTAGAATGGGTCCGAGACCCCCTCCCTCCCCTTTGGCTTTGGGGATTAGGAAGTATCAGGTATAGAATCCCTTGCCGCTGAGGAACCCTCCTGCACCACTTCCATGGCAAGGAGCGCCTGCACCTCCTGGATAAGGAGTTGCTCATGAGAAAGGTCCCTGAAAAGGGATGGGAAAGGAGGGTGGGAGGGAGGGCAGGAGCAGAACTGGAGAGAATATCCCACTTCTACCATACGGAGAACACAGCGGTCCGAAGTTATTTGGGACCAAGCATAATAGAAGTGGGACATTCAAGAAAGATGGGGAAGGATCCGGAATTGAGGCTGGTGCGCTGTCCTCGGGCACACCTTCAAAAGGACTCCTTGGAACCCGACGATGGTTTAGTCGGACCCTGGCCCAGCCCGAGGGGTTGGAAGGCTTTCATCTGCCATTCCTGCCCCTTCTCCTATAAAAGTCCTGCCTTGGCCGAGGAGGATAGGAGCACTGCTGCTGAGGCTTGAAATGTTTGCGTTGGGTTGCCAGGGTGCGCATACCCAAGGATTTCATGGTAGCCCTGGAGTCCTTTAGGCTATGCAGCCTAGAGTCAGTTTGCTCCGCAAACAGACCTGCCCCATCAAAAGGCAGATCCTGCATGGTCTGTTGAACCTCGGGGGGGGGGGGGGGGGGGAGAGTCCAGAGGCCTGCAGCCATGAGCTATGCCTCATAGCGATATGGGAGGACAAGGTGCGCACCACTGAGTCCACAGCATCCAGTGAGGCCTCTAAAGAGGTCCGTGCCACCACCTTGCCCTCCTCCACTATCGCTCTAAACTCCTCCCCAGACTCTGTTGGCACCAGCTCCTTAAACTTGAGCATCGAGTTCAAGGAGTTGAAGCTGTATCTACTCAGAATTGTGTGCTGGTTGGCAAGCCTGAGTTGCATCCCCCCTATAGAATACACTTTACGCCCAAATAAATCTAGGTGCTTGGCGTCCTTTGACTTAGGCGCTGGGGCTTGTTGTTCCTGCCTCTCCTTCTCATTTACTGCAGCCAGCACCAATGAGCAAGGCTGCGGGTGTGTGAAGAGGTATTCATATCCCTCAGATGGGATGAAATACTTCCTCTCCACACCCTTTGCGATGGGAGGGATGGAGGCCGGAGTCTGCCAAATGGTCTTAGTATTGGCCTGTATAGTCTTGATGAGAGGTAGAGCCACACTCGACAGGCCTTCCGGGGCCAGGATGTCGATCATAGGTCCTCTGACTCCATCACCTCCTCAGTCTGCAAGCCCATATTTCGCGCCACCCTGCAAAGGAGGTCCTGATAGGCACAGCTCTGTATGGGGGGCGGTCCAGAGATGGAGGTGCCTGCAACCGCCTCATCCGGGGAGGATGACAAGGAGACTAATGGGAGAACAGGGTTCCTGACCCTCTTGGTCTTCAGGGGCCTCTTGTCCCACCTCTCTGTCAGGGCCAAACACACCTGGATCAGGCTCAGGAACTGGGGTTGGTTCCAGGGGAGGTCAAGCGACCGGTATCTCCTCGGCACCCCTAGGGGTGGGGCGACTGGCTGATGCCTCTGGCACCCATGGTTCAGAGGTCGCCAAACAGGAACCTTTGGATTGGGTGCCCTGGGCCTGGTGGTACGCCCATGGGATCCAAAGTGGCCGCTGCGCTGGTCTCTGCCACTGCACAGGCCATGGCACTGCCCCCAACTCAGGCCTTCCCCGGCCTGACTGGTGCTGGCCCCGCTCTGAGTATCTAGACCCTGTCTCCGAGTCCGAAGATGGGGACCAGGACCGCGATGGCCAGGGCAGTGCAGAGTGGACCTGGACTGGTGAGCAGTGTTGCGAGGCTGGGGGAGCAGTGTTGAGATTGGGATCTGTGCGGGGTCGCTGACCGGTGCCAGGAGCGGGACCTGCTGCGCGACGGAGATCGATGCGAGGATCGGCATCACGATTGGGAGCAGCAGTGCTGAGAGACAGAGCATCACCAGTTTGCCCTGAGACGGTGCCACACATTGCAGTACCAGAGGCTTGGTGCGAAGGACCAGGGACCGCGGCGCTGTCATGGCGATGAGGTGCCTTGCGGCCTCAAAGGTGTCCGGGGTGGAGGGCAATTCCACCTCCTTGATGACCTGGCTCGGGGGAGTCCAACAGCACCGGACTCAACTCCTTGCGGAGCCGAAGTCAATGGTGCCGGCTCCAAAGACTTCGGCACTGGGTGCACCTCTCGAGGACGTGCCCCACTGGCCAGCTCCAAAGGGGTGGGTCTCTGAGTCTGAGATCCACTCCTCCCCTGCTTCTGCCGCTTCTGCATTGGTGAATGGCACCGATGCTGGGTTGATCCTGCCGGTTTTGGCGCCGGGGAGCAACAGTGCCATGGGTGTCTCCCAGAGTCCTTCCGCAGTGCCGCTTCTACCACTGCTGCCGGGGCACTGTGGACCAATGAGCTCGGTGCCGGGCCTTGCAGCGCCGATGTAGGTTGCAGTCTGAGTGCCGCCTCCATAAGGCGCTGTTGAGGCAAAAGTCTTGCTCCTTTTTTGTTCTGGGGTGAAACCCTTTATAAATCCTGCACTTGTCTGCTTGATGTGCTTCCCCCAGACACTTTAGGCAAGCGTTGTGGGGGTCACCCGTTGGGATGGGCTTGTCGTAGGACTTGCAGGGCTTGAACCACTGGGACTTAGGCATGTAAGTCCCGCAAGGAGAATTCAGTCGGGGTAGAGGGTAAACCCCCCAGCCCAACAGCTAGCTAACTACTAACTATAACAACTAAGAACTAACCAAGAACTAAACAACTACGAAATACAAAAAGTCCAAACAGAAGCTAGGGAAACGTGGAGAGCTTGCAAAGCAAGATGCCACAGTTCCAACGACCGTCACTGGCGATGAGAAGGAACTGAGGAGGTGCCAGGTCAGCAGGGTCATATATTGAGCACCATGAAGGCGCCACTCCAGGAGGCTCCACAGCCAACCCGACAGGTGCTGCTAGGGGAAAAACTTTCCCACAACTCTGCACGTGGCATGCACACATCTAATTGGAATTGATATGAGCAAGCACTCGAAGAAGAATTAGGGGATTTAAGGGGAGGAGAGGTAGCACTCAGGTCAGGGGAGGGACCTGTCAGTCCCACATTCTCCCCTCTTGTGTATGCACCAGGATCCATGAGAGCCCTGCTTATGGAAGGAAGTTTTAGCCCCTCTCCTTTCCACCATCCTCATGTGAGGGGCATCTGAGCTCCTCTTCCTGTCCCCCAAGAGGGAGCCAGGATTTGACTGCAGAAAACCGAACACCCTTGCCCTGCCCCTGCCCTGAGGCCCCACCCCCTAGCTCACTCCACACACACCCCCATCATTCACTCTCCCCCACCCTCGCTGACTTTCACCAGGCTGGGGCAGGAGATTGGGGTGCGGAAGGGAGTTCAGGGTACAGGCTCTGGGCAGCGCTTACCTCAGGTGGCTCCCAGAAGTGGCCAGCATGTCCCTGCAGGCGCTGCCCCTGCAGCTCCCATTGGCCACGGTTCCCAGCGCTCAGGGCGGGGGCAGTGTGTGGAGCCTCCTTGGCCGCCCCTGCACCTAGGAGCCAGAGGGACATGTCGGCCGCTTAGGGAGCCACGTGGCGTCAGGGCAGGCAGAAAGCCTGCCCTAGGCCCGTTGCGCCACCAAATGGACTCTGGCGGCTCCGGTCAGCACTGCTGACCGGACCGTTAAGAGTCCATTTTTGACCGGGCGTTCCAGTCAAAAACCAGACTCCTGGCAACCCTAGCTCTTGCCCATTGGTTGGGGTGGGAGAAGAAATCAAAGCCCCTGTCCCTGTGCATCTGCAAGATCTGTGGGTGTCTGCGAACCTCTTCCAGCATTCCCAGATGTTTGCTGGGATCTGGGGGGACCTTGCCTTTCAGGAGAAGGTCTGAGCTCTTCTCCTTACCCCATGTGCATGTGCCAGGACCTGGAGGGGCCCATGCCCCTCTCTGGCCATCATATGACCTGGGATCTGAGGGACCACTCTGGAGAGGTCTGATCTCCTCTCCCTTACAACCCCCCATGTGAGCTGGCATCTGGGGAAGCATTGCTCCTCTGAATGGCTTGGAGTCCATCTTCCTGCCCCCATTTGTGAGATCACATCTGGAGAATGCCTGCTCCTCAGGGTTGGAAGCTGTGAACAGACATGCTGGGACTCTGGGAGCATGCACCAAGATCACACTGCTGAGACTAGGGTGAGAGTTGACACAGGCATGATTGATGCATATCAGATTCTCAAGCATTGGAGTGGGGGGGGGGGAGGGAGGCAGGCTGGCTGGGATATATTGACACCTACTGTGATAAATGGAGCAGTTCACACATCTCAAAGCTATTGTTCCAGGCTGTATTCACCTCCCTGGGGTGTTCTCATTCAGCTGAGAACATCCCATTGAGATGAATTGTCACTTCACACCTCATTGAGCCTCCTATGCTCCAGATCAGTATGTTTCCTGTCTGCTGTGACTCAGAATCAGAGGTTTTCAAACTGAGGGGCATACCTAGGGTGACCAGATGTCCAGATTTTATAGGGACAGTCCCGATTTTTGGGTCTTTTTCTTATATAGGATCCTATTACCCCCCACCCCCTTTCCCAATTTTTCACACTTGCTGTCTGGTCACCCTAGGCATACCCCACAAAGGGAGCGTGCAGGAACGTTCAGGGGGGCTCATGCTGGCAATGCAAGGTGGGGCTCAGCTCACGGAGAGAATGCCACCTCCAATTTTCAAACTTTTTAGCTGAGTCCCCCTTAGAGTTACAGTTTTTGGTTGCACCCCACCAACCCGGACAGGCTGGGTGGCCCACTGAGGTGAGTCAAGGAGTGGAGATGCCGTGCTGGGATGGCCCAAGCCACCTGGTGTCACCACTCGCCCTCCTGAACACTCTTCTGTGACCCCCAGGGGGGCATGACCCACAGTTTGAAAACCTCTAGAAGCTGTTGCAAAATGGAAGGCAGAAATCTGCACTTGTCACTTCTGCCTATCTCAGATGGGGGTACGTGGAAGACTACATTATTTGGAAAGAGATACACAGCCTAAAAAGTTTGAAAACCACTGCTCCAGATGGATGTATCGAGCCTCTACTACGTCACTTCACCTCTGTGCTTCAATTTCCACATTTGTACAATGGGAAGATTGTTTCCCTCCTTACGACTGATGAAACGTTATGTAAATACCATCTTCATCTGGCCACAGAGGTTATCTTAACTGCAATCCTACACAACAACCACTATTTTAATGACCACTAACTCCAAGAACATGTTATAAAACTCCAGGACATTTATCAAAAACATCTTGTTAGCTCAAAATTAAGGTTGCCCGGTGGTACTTCCCACCCTTTCAAACAAATTTCACAAAACTAAAATGTCTGAAAACCAGGAAATATAGAATAAAGGTGTACACACCCATGCAACTGTAACTCTGCCCTCTGAGTGATGCCCCAATATGCCCCTAACACACACATGCTTGCATTCTGCCTTTGCACTATACTGAACAGGAGCTACTTACATCAGCCTGACACTCTGCTCCAGAGAAAAATCACCATATCTAACAAATTTTACAACCTCTTCACTCTTATGCACACTATGCCATTTAACAAACAAGTCACTTACCCATCACTAAACCCAGAGTCCATACCTCATATCCCCCCTAACTGCTGACACACTTCCTGGCAAGAAGACCACCTTGTGCCCTGCTGACACAATCCGCAATACTGAAATGAAACAAAGTGGATCTCATTTATATGCCCAAATAAATCTGTTAGTCTTTAAGATGCCACCAGATTCCTTGTTGTTTTTGTAGACACAGACTAAGACGGCTACCCCCCTGATAGTGGATCTCATGATACACATGCACCTCTTTCCTTTGATCACACATGTGGGGATCAGACAGAGGGGCTCATACCCCACAAAGAGGCATGGACCCCACAGATTGCCTCATTTCACAATCACAGCTCTGCCAAGCTGCTCCAACTAACCCCTCTGCCATTCAGTACAATTACACCAAACACAGTGAATCCTGCTGGAGTGCATGCAGATAATTCCTAGTGGCTATTGGCAGCCCCAGTTAAGGTTGTTTGGGAGTGTACCTTAATTCTTCATTTCCAGGTTTTCACAAGTTTGAGTTTTTTCTAGAAGGGCACACAATGCCACCAGGCAAGTTTTGTCAGTGAACAGACTATAGGAGAGAAACAGTGAAAAACTACACACAAGGTAATGTCAAATGAACAAAGCAAACAAAAGTTGGATCTTACCAACAACAGGACATAAAGAATTCAGACTAAAGAGTCTGGTGTCCTTTTAAACAGAATCTTCTGTGCCTCTGCATAAAACCCATCCTGCATGTCTCACAGGATTATTTGACTGATCCATACAATTAGCAGAATTATGAAACTGAACAGCACTATAATGGTTTTTATTTAGGAATGGGTAAGGATATGTGGAAGAAGTCTTAATCCCATGAATTTGGAGCAGGGACCATCTTTTTGTTTTGCGGTTGTTCAGCGCTGAGCACAACTGGTCCTGTCCAGGGCTAGACTTCCTTTGATTACCCCTGCTGTAGCATCTATTATTTTTGTCAAGTTCCAAATTTCCTGGTCAAGGTCCAGACTGCAGAAACATTTTTCACAGTGCAATAACAATAAGTAGTAGTAAATAAATTAAGTAGTCCATTCAAAATCGTCTGGCGGTCCAGATTTGGCCCAGTCTGCCTGACTACCTCTGCGATATGGTAATACAAAAAAATAATAATTACTACATAACAATACTTTAACTGAAACATACTACCTGTTCCTGTTATTCTTGTAATATGATACCACTGTTCTTAGACTAAATGCTGTGCTGACAGAGTATAGGCCAAAGGATTATTTCACAGGTGAATCTTTTAGAGAAGACATGTCCAGGTAGACTGCAGCTATCCACCTCTATATAAGTAGAGGCTTATAAATTCCATTTTTTTTCCTGCTACAGGGTGGGTTATACTGGCTTGGATAAAACCTAACTGGAACCATTTTAAAAAGCCAAAACATACACCTGGTACAATAATCTATACTCATATCATTACACCTGTTCAGCAGTTCCAGCTTTACTTATTACATCAGTCTCAGCTACCACTTTCTTCTCTATTTGCAGGAGGTCAAAAAGGATGACATACCAGTTTCTGACTGCAGACTCCCACACAATCAAATACACTCCCACACAGCTCACATCCATCTGCACATCCATTGCACCAGATCTGCACTCCTGCCCCAATCTGTATCCAGCAGGGACTCTCAGCTGTCCATCCCACACAAACAAGCTACACCCCTTTTTGATATGACCACCTCTAACAGCAGCCACACATGTCCCACCAAATCCACCCTTACTCGCATTCTGACTGCCAGCACACATACATATCTACACCTGTAGTGTTATATACCTAACCTGCCCATTTATCTTTATTCACAGTGAGAAACCAATCCTCAGTACAGCTCTCTATCCACTGTTAAACATACACCTTCATCCCCAGGTGCATCCAGCCCTGTCACTACAGGCTCACTATTTGCCATATGTATTTATAGTCCCCAGCATCACACTCATCCAGGGAAATCACAAGTGACATGACAGACTACCTTCAACGAGTTAACCTCACTCCCCTCCTCTCCTCAATACACTCCCCCAATATCCAGTAGCCAAAATTCAGAGTGGTAGGAACAAAGGAAAAGAAAAGAAAACCACTAACCGTGGTGGGTGATCAGTGAATAATTTATGAAAGCATACTGTCTTTGTACTCCTTATTTATGTGCAGAGAAGCAACCTGCCCCATTATCAATACTACTAAATTATTTGCTGTAAGATGTAGAGTGACCCAAGCTACTATCTGAACCCTGCTCCAAAAGGTAGCCCAGGTGAGTATGGGATATGAGAAGATCCAAAATGTGTCTTGGAGCTCATCTACACTATGGGTCTGGTTTGGTTTACTGAAGTTTATAAACAAATGGTAATACTTATCCTACATACAACATATTAACACAAGTAGGGCTCTATGTCTGTCATGGAGGTCGCAGAAGTCACGGATTCTGTGACTTTCCGCGACCTCCGTGAATTCTGCAGGGGCCAGCTGCTCCAGCTGCTGTTCCAGCGGTCCCTGGAAGCTGGTGCCACTGGCCCTGGACCCCCCCTCTCCCCAGAGGCTTCCCCGGCAACGGTCATGGGGCAGCCGGAAGTCCCCAGCAACTGGTGCCGCTGGTCCCGGACGTGCTCCCCCCTCCCATCCACCCCCCAATTTAATCACAGGTATTTTTAGTACAAGTCACGGACTGGTCACTTCACGGGCTGTGAATTTTTGTTTATTGCCCGTGACCTGTCCGTGACTTTTATTAAAAATACCCATGACTAAATCGTAGCCTTACACATGAGCTCACATACATGGAAGTACCATGTTTTGACCTTGCCTGTGATCATGGCTATAATATACAGGATTTAACCATGTTCTAACAATTCTGCTGTGTAGATGAGACTGGCCAACCATCTCTCATTACCTAAGTTAGTCAGCCCTTTTACTGCCAAGGTCAGTATGTGAAAGAACATCCCAAAAGGTACTGTATTTAAGAACAAACCAAAAAAAAACCCCCAAAAAAACACAGGCCTTGGCTCTACAAAGCAGCGGCAGCGCTGTGAAGCGCGAATGTAGTCGCGCCGCCAGCGCTACAAGAGCTCTCTCACAGCGCTGTAAGTACTCCACCTCTCCGAGGGGAATAGCTTGCAGCGCTGCGCGCGAGTCTGCAGCGCTGCAGGCTCTGATTACACTGGCGCTTTACAGCGCTGTACTCGCTGCGCTCGGGGGGGGGGGGGGGGGGGGGCGTTTTCACACCCCTGAGCGCAGCAAGTTGCAGCGCTGTACAGCGCCAGTGTAGCCAAGGTCACATACAGCCATACACCTCTCTGCTCTACTTATCAATGACTGCAGTAGTATAGGGTAGTTGCCCAGATTTTGCCAGAATATGTTGATGTAAGCACAGCCCAAAACAGCTGTGCTAAAAATGGTGGTATGGGGATGCTCTGACTTGCATTAGCTGTAACTATGTCAAAGGAGAATTCAAGAGGGAGCATATCAGAGTCTGGTTACACTTAACACAGCTGTATGTGTAATGTAAGGAAGACTTTTTTTGCATTATTCAACTTTTCTTTAAACTATGGACTCTATGACTATTGTGACTCATATGTACAAGAACACAGTAGGCAGCAAGTGAAGAATATATTATTTATGGTGACTTTTCAGGTAATGTTGACTTTAATTATCCTTAGAGTTAACATCTCATTTGAATAAATGGCATAATTCACGGCTAACTGCTACTGATACAGAATATTTGCAGACTCATGAAGACAAGATGCACCGGTTCTGTCTGTCTAGGTTTGCAGAATTTGAAACAACAGCTGAGGTGTGAACTGCCCCATTCATGTCAACTTTGTTAATTATTTCATTGCTCAAAATATGAATGAAATTCTACACAGTTTACTCTGTGACTGCTTGTTTTGGTGCTACAAGTACGTGAGTTTGGGAAACACGACCACTTATTTTTTGCCCTCAAGTCAAGAAGCAGCTCCAGCTCAAGAATCCCAGCATGGCATCTGAGCCTCACTGAAGTGAAGACAAGACAAAGGACCACACTAGACCCCACCCGTGCGAGAAGTTTTGTTAGAAAGAACATTACTGAACAATTACCATTCAAAATGTTAAGTAATATTGTTGTAAGCTTGAAATATAACACTTTTAATTTTTAAAAAATGACTTGTATTCAACTATTTCTTAACAGCCAATACTGAAAACACAATTCCTTAAAGTAAGAATTTAAGAATACATCTTAAAACACAATTTAAATTTTCTAAAATATTAGTAGGCCTTTAAGAACACAGTGAGGTGGGCAAGGTGACAACTAGTTTCATTTTCCTGCGGGGGTGGGCCTCAGCTTTCAAAAATTTGGGTAACAATGAATTAAATGATCCAACCAGTACCCTTATTGCTACATGTTCCTTTATTACTCACTGTCACCCTGAGCGAATTACACCCAACCTTAGATTTGCCCCCTTGCTTTATTCTGCAAAGGAAGTGTATTGTTCCATGTATACTGTTGATTTTGCATATTAAATGCAATAAGAACATAAGAACGACCATACTGGGTCAGACCAAAGATCCATCAAGCCCAGTATCCTGTCCTCTGACAGTGGCCAATGGCAGGTGCCCCAAAGGGATTGGACAGGTTATCATCAAGTGATCCATGCCCTGTCACCCAATCCCAGTTTCTGGCAAACAGAGGCTAGGGACACCATTCCTGCCCATCCTGGCTAATAGCCATTGATGGACCTATCTTCCATGAATCTATCTGGGTCCCTTTTGAACCCCGTTATAGTATAGGCCTTCACAACACCCTCTGACAAGGAGTTCCAGAGGCTGACAGTGTGTTGTGCGAAAAAATACTTTCTTGTGTTTGTGACAGAGGGTCCTGTGGCACCTTTAAGACTAACAGAAGTATTGGGAGCATAAGCTTTCGTGGGTAAGAACCTCACTTCTTCAGAAGTGAGGTTCTTACCCACGAAAGCTTATGCTCCCAATACTTCTGTTAGTCTTAAAGGTGCCACAGGACCCTCTGTCACTTTTTACAGATTCAGACTAACACGGCTAGCCCTCTGATACTTCCTTGTGTTTGTTTTAAACCTACTACCTATTAATTTCATTTGGTGGCCCCTTGTTCTTGTATTATGAGAGAGAGTAAATAACACTTCCTTATTTACTTTCTCTATACCACTCATGATTTTATCCCCCCTTAGTAACCTCTTTTCCAAACTGAAAAGTCCCAGTTTTATTAATCTCTCCTAATACGGAAGCCGTTCTATACCCCTAATCATTTTTGTTGCCCTTTTCTGAACCTTTTCCAATTCCAATATAGCTTTGAGATGGGGCGACCACATTTGCACGCAGTATTCAAGATGTGGGCGTACAATGGATTTATATAGAGGCAATATGATATTTTCTGTCTTTATCTATCCATCCCTTTGCTAATGATTCCCAACATTCTGTTTGCTTTTTTTTGACTGCTGCTGCACATTGAGTGGATGTTTTCAGAGAACTATCCACAATGACTCCAAGATCTCTTTCTTGAGTGGTAACAGCTAATTTAGGCCCCATCACTGTATATGTATAGTTAGCATTATGTTTTCCAATGTGCATTACTTTGCATTTATCAACATGAAATTTCATCTGCCATTTTGTTGCCCAGTCACCCAGTTTTGTGAGATCCTTTTGTAGCTCTTCACAGTCTGCCTGGGACTTACCTATCTTGAGTAAGTTTGTATCATCTGCAAATTTTGCCACCTCATTGTTTACCCCTTTTTCCAGATCGTTTATGAATATGTTAAATGGGACTGGGCCCAGTACAGATCCCTGGGGGACACCACTATCTACCTCTATCCATTCTGAAAACTGCCCATTTATCCCTACCCTTTGTTTCCTATCTTTTAGCCAGTTACCAATCCATGAGAGAACCTTACCTCTTATCCCAATGAAAAGAACTGAGTACAAGCATACATTAGGGACAGAATTCTATCAGTTCTCACACAGTGATATATTAGAGAGAAAAAAATATATTAACTGCAATGATTGACCTGTAATATGTCTATTGATTGTAGGTTTATGTAAGCCTATGTAGATTTTTGCAAATTTATACCTGTAACCATATTAGTTGTCAGTGACTCAATCCATGAGATGGAGACCACTAGCGGTCCATAGTCAAGTTTATAGTGGTCCACCCAATTGGTTGGCTGAAAATCATCTACACTAATCTTTAAAATATGATGGTCACTCCTACTTTATTAAAAGAATGTGTGCAAATCAACCAGTCTCAGTTCCCTCGCAACTCTAAGTCCATATTGGTAAGACCTCCAAAAAGCAGAAATATAGGGTGCATTGTGGGAGTCACACAAATGACAACATCTCAAAGAACCAGTTTACCAGAAGGTAAACTGTTCTCTGTCCTTAGGTGTCAGTGTGGATCCCACTGTAGATGACTGGCAAGCAATATCCTCCCTGGACGATAGGAGTGAAGAGTTATAGCTATATCAAAGGATTGAACTACCACTCTCCTGAGCTTAGCATCTATCCTGGCTACCCTGTCAAGTGCACAGTTAACAGGTTGCTTCATGTAACTGCCTTGCATATTTCAAAGACTAGCACATTTCTGAAGCAGGCAGAAGATTAGGCCTGTGCCCTGGGGAAGTGTGCCTTGACATTCGGAGGGAGAGTCTCAACAGCCAGCTGATATCAGTAATCCACTATATTTCCACACAGCAAGAGATTCTCTGGAATGAGGTAATCTGACCTTTTAATGTGCCTAATATGGCCACAAATAGGTGGGAAGAGAGCCTAAAAAGCTCTATTATCTCAACAGGCCTAAGGAAGGCTCTGGAAACCTCCAGAGTATGGAGCTTGTCTTCTCCAGGCATTGAGTGCAGCTTTGAGACGAATACTATCAGGGTAATAGACTGGTTCAGGTAGAATTCTGAGACCACCTTAGGGTGGAATTTGAGGTGTGGTTTCGTCACTACTTTGTCTCAGTGAAAATATGTATAAGGCAGCCGAGCCAGAAGAGCTTGGAGTGAAGTGACCCTCCATGCTGATCTGATGGTAAGGTAACGTATTGAGCACTCAGACAACAATTTTAGAAGAGTCTCCATAAGCTTGAGAAGGACACGGAGGTACCATGAGAGTTGAGTCTCTGACTGGAAGGTAAGTGTGAAGAAGGCCCTTGAAGAATTTTGATACTGTGAAGTGTGAGAATAGAGTGCAACTGTGCTAGTGTGACATAATATTGCAGTGAGGACTCTAAAAGAGTTAAACGCTAGTCCTGCATGTTGAAGGAGGAGGATATAGTCCAGGAACTTTGGTATTGGGGCCTCCACTGGATTAATACTCCAAGTTCCCTAAATGAAGAATCTTCTCCGTTTTGAGGAGTATGTTTTCCTGCTGGAAGGTTTTCTGCTCTGTATAAGAACTTCCTGAACCTATAGGGAGCAGTCTGTTGCTGTTGCTCAACCAGCCAATATCAAGACTGTCAGATGCAATAACTGTGGGTCCAGGTAAAGCATTTTACGGTGGTTCTGAGATGTTATTTCCAGTAAGCTGGAAGATGTATGGCAGGCCACTCGGACATCTGCAGCGGATCAAATAGCCCCATACTGGCCAAGCCAGTTTTGGCTATCATGCTGACTGAGGTCTTGTCCCATTTGATTTTAACTAGTATCTCAGCACTCAGAGGAACAAATGGTAAAGCACACAGGAGGCTTTAAGACCATCAAAGAGGCAGGCATCTGACAGGGAGCCTGGGCTCACGCCTTCTCTGGAACCTAAGTTCTGGCACTTGGTGTCAGCAAACAAGTCTATGGTGGGAGTCTCCCACATTTCTGCTTAGAAAGTCTGTTCAGTCATTGCTCACTCCTGGAAGGTGTACAGCTATTGGAGTCTGCCCACATTGATGACACCATTCCCAGAACATGATAGCTTTCAGGTATCAAGGGTATAATAGAGCGCCTGCAAGGCTGTTTACATGGTGCATCACCAATGTGCTGTCTATCAGGATTTGGACTGTGCTGATGCAGATCCCAATGCTAAGGTCAGTGCTAGTTCTTCCTTGGTACCTACTTCTCCATGGTGGAGTTAGTCACCTGTCTGCTCAATGGGGTACTAGAGGACATGGGCCTTGTTCATTATGAGGACTTTGGAGCTCTCTTTCTCTGGGTCTGACAAGACTTTCATGGACTGTTCCAGAAATTGGAGCTTCAGCCTCACATCCTGCAACTTACGATTCCTCGCAGAGAATAAGCATACCAAACATCTGCTCTGAACATGGGATTCTCCCAGACAGAAGCAGACCTACTGTGTTCATTTTTAAGGGGAAGTAGTCCATTGCAGAATGGACAGGGCTTGAAGCCTGCAGATTTTGAATGTGCCATTACAGAAACCCTGTACAAGGGTGTGTATACCAGGGGGTGTATAGGGCAGTCCGACAAGGGAAGTTCAGTACAATAGTCAATCAGTTCACAGAAGATCAAAAGTGGTTTTGAGGATTTTTTAAGGAATCTAACCTGCACTAAGAACTAACAGGTCAGACACTAGCCACAGAGTCTCACTGCCACAGGCCATCAGAGGAAACTGATTATATCCTCATACAGCAACACAATGCGCACAGGTACCACTGATAGTTAGGTAAAATCTGATCATGCACACAGTGCAATCCACACTGATACATACTTGAAGAACTTGTACGATCAGTTATCTCATGCACCATATTGATCACATTACGTGATGGCCATTGTATTTTAAAATCTAAATGCATAACCACTTTAAATGTAATTGTTAATGGAATAAACTGATATAAAGTTACATACTTCCGCTCTACTCTGCACTGGTTAGGCCTCAGCTGGAGTATTGTGTCCAGTTCTGGGCACCCATTTCAAGAAAGATGTGGAGAAATTGGAGAGGGTCCAGAGAAGAGCAACAAGAATGATTAAAGGTCTTGAGAACATGACCTATGAAGGAAGGCTGAAAGAACTGGGTTTGTTTAGTTTGGAAAAGAGAAGACAGAGGGGACATGATAGCAGTTTTCAGGTATCTAAAAGGGTGTCATAAGGAGGAGGGAGAAAACTTGTTCACTTTAGCCGCTAAGGATAGAACAAGAAGCAATGGGCTTAAACTGCAGCAAGGGAGGTCTAGGTTGGACATTAGGAAAAAGTTCCTAACTGTCAGGGTGGTTAAACACTGGAATAAATTGCCTAGGGAGGTTGTGGAATCTCCATCTCTGGAGATATTTAAGAGTAGGTTAGATAAATGTCCATCAGGGATGGTCTAGAGAGTATTTGGTCCTGCCATGCGGGCAGGAGACTGGACTCGATGACCTCTCGAGGTCTCTTCCAGTCCTAGAATCTATGAATCTATTAATATATGATCAGTGGTCCACCTTTTATTTTTCTTTTCAAGAGTGATCTGTGGCATCAAGTCTTTGTTCTCTTTGTATATAGTGCCTTGCCTGGTTCATGACTAGGAGTCCTACATGCTGCCACAATACTGCGGTTCCTTCTAGCCACTATAATACAAATAAAGTTGAGAACTACTAAACTAAGTTATGCAGTAACTAATACAGTTTTTCTATATTAATGTTGCAGTATAGGTTAGGTGTTGTATATTAGAATCGGATTCCTTGAATAGGAAATAGGATTTTATTACCTAATTTGGTTGAGAGTTACAGGGGACAGAATTAAAAGTTGAGTGGGGTGATAACGAGTGTTGAAGACTTATACATCAATTGGAAATTGGCAGGACAAACTGTTCATTTCCTTTTTTCTTTTCTTTTTTTTTTTTTTTTAAGTATGCACCATTAAAAATAAAGAAAATGTAAGAGGTGTTAGTTAACTATACACCAGTGAAAGCTTTCAAATTTCACTAGCTACATTTAGCATTCTTCTCTCTCATCTCACCCAAACAGCACTAAAAGTTTAAAAGCTGGTTGGCATATAAAGTCAACAGGAGGATATCCTGGTCCTGACAGATCTTAATAGGCGACTTTAGCACACCCATAGGAGTCACATGGAAAGGATGGTGAGGAAAAGAATATTTGGAGAACAAAGGATGGAGGGTTTTAAATACATGGAAAAATAACTGATTAAAAGTTTTATCTCAAAAATTAATTTTTTAAAATATTTTAAACATTAATAAAAAAGACTCCATCTTTCTCTACCAGCCACGTTTCCCTCAGTTTTTCCTCTGCTCCCCTGCTTTCCACATGCATCCTCCAGTTCTCTGTGCTCTCCCAAATGCCATCGTTCTTCTGGCTTCCTATCTCACTCCACTATCTAAGTCCACTGCTCAATCAGAAGCTAGAGCAGGTCTGTTTATACACATTTTAAATACTGCACAACTTACACCCGAAAGAAGCTCCATAATAGTGTAACCCAGGCTGTGGCTTCAGGTAACAGGAATGAGAGGAAAAAACAAGGGCACCAAGAAACAAAATACCGTACCCTGCCCACTTTAAAAAAAACACACACCCCTGCACAGAGGTTTCTTTGCCCTGGTCCAATGTATAAGGAGTGACAACAGTAATTTGACCATGCCAAACTCATGCTGCAGGTTTCCCCATGAGCAGTATACCCATTTTCTCTCATTCAGACAGAAGACCTGTCAAGGAAGACAGTGAAAGAGTGAGTGGTAGAGGGGAGGTAATAATCCGAGGTATGGAAAACAAGAGGAGGGAGAATGAGACAAGCTATGTCTACACCATAAACCCTACATCAGCATAGCCCCCTAATATAAACGAGCGTACACGGATAGAAGGCTTTTTTCTGTCAGTGTAGCAACACCACCTCACCAAAAAACATTAGCTATGCTGAAAGAAGCACTCTTCTGTTGCCAGAGCTGCATCTACACTGGGGGTTCTGTCAACATAGCTATACAAGTCAAGGATGTGGATTTTTCACACCCCTGACCAACACATCTACACCAATATTAGTTGTAAATGTATTCCAAGCGTCAGTCAATGGAGAGGAATGATAAATTGGATAAGTAAGTGGAAAGGAAATGAGAATGGGAGAGACTGTGCTCATCAGGCATGATTTTCAGAAGTGCCAGATACTTAAGACTTTACATGAAATCAACAGGAGCCACTTATGTTCTTGTGTTGAGGCAAGTTAGTTAATCAATTCTTCCTTGATGCCTGCGGCTGTAGAAGAAAGTGAGGAGAAGCACTGCTACCTCTTCATGTTCCCAGCTCTAACAAGCCCCTAGGATCTTCCACTGTGCCTACATCACTGGTTCCCAACTTTTTCTCTGCTGTAGCCCACCTGGAGCTCCAGGGGCTCTTCCCCACCACCTCCTGGCCGGCAGCTGCAGGAGGGCAGGGAAGGGGCAAGGGAGCGGACAGCTTGCTCTCACAGGAGGGGATGGGGGAAGAGAGGGAGACTGAGTTCTGATTGGTTGCTCCATCCATTGAGAAGACGGGCCAGTGAGGCAGACAGCCAATCAGAAAGTGGCTTTCCCCCATTTTAGTTTTTAAAAAAATTCTGCGGCACACCTGTTCGGGCCTGATGGGGCACCAGTTGGGAAACACTGGCCTACATCATAATGAGGGTATGATGATATACTCCTTATCCACGCTCTTCATATTTGCTTTTTAGACTAGGCTGAAAAAAGCCCTAGTCCTCACGAATGGGTCCCTCTATTTTTTTCCCCAATGTATTGAATGAATGACTCTCAGAGCTCAAGTCCATGCATTGATACCCTGCAGTTCTGTCTAACTGACCCTGCGTGTGGAAGAGGAAACATTTCAAAGAATGCTACCATGGATGTCATGCACTTCAATCTCTTATCTAGAAGCCTAAATTCAAGTGAGAGGTGGTGGCAAGAAGATAAAAACAAAAACAACATGGAGTTATTCCTGATTAGCTATTCCTAATTAACTCCATGTGTGGACTCTAATTCTAGAATAAGGGTGTCCATCCATGGAATTGGGAATAACTATGTGTAGACAAGCCCTAATAAAGTCTCTTGGTTAGCAGAAATATTCCTTGTGTGTAAGCAAGATAATTAATTTCCCAATTCCTCCTTTCTGACTAGGGGTATGTATACACTACCACTTATGTTGGTATAACTTACGTCGCTCAGAGGTGTGAATAAGCCATCAAGTGACATAAATTGCACTGACCTAAGCACTGGTGTGGACAGTGCTATGTCGTCAGGAGAACCCTCGTTGGGGGTAGATTAATTAAGTCAACAGGAGAAATCTCTCTCCAGTCAGCTTAGAGCGGCTACACAAGAGAACTTACAGTGGCACAGCTGCATCCGTGCAGCTGCACCGCTGTACGCTCACTAGTATAGCCATAGCTTAAGAGCTTCCGGATCCTCCTTTCTCACTGAGCTGCAGAGAGGGCAAGCTTCTTCCCCCGCCTTCTCTTTGTGAGCCTGATTCAACGCCCACTTAAGTCAATGGATATCTTTTCACTGACTTATTCCTGCTCTGAGGAGCTTCTAGTTAATCTCTTCACTGTCTATTTTAGTGTTGGATACATACACCTGTTCATGTTATACATCTTTGCTTTTCCACCAAACCCTCCCCTATCAAAAAAAGAAGTTTTACTTCCTCAGCAGGGCCAACAAAACAAAATTGGAGTTTGTAAGCCCAAAGTGCAGCAGAGTAAGACTGAGCAGATTCTTGTCAGTTTCATAGCTGTCCACAGGTTTCTAAATGAAACTGACAAGAATCATGTCAATTTTTCTCTGTGGCTTAGAATGTGTGAGCAGAGGAAGCCCTGGAGTTACAGATTAGGGGAACTCCCCCCCCCCAAAAAAAAAAAGAGGTGGAGGAAGGAGCAGAAGGGCACAGCTAACACGCTTACTCCAAAACTGCAGCAGCCAGGATGCTAAAAAAGGAGGGGTAAAATAATCCCTACCCACAGTCAAAGCAGTGAGGAGAATCTGGAGAGTAATGAAAATTATTTTGTATGGGGAAGTGGGACAAGAAAAAAAAAATATAGGGGATGAGAGAGAAAGGGAAAGCAGTTACAGAAAACAGTACATTCTGGTGTTGTACACAGCTATTATCGACACTCATCTTGAGGGCCTGTATAGTGGATTTGACACACAGCAGTAATTCGACACCTTAATCCATGAAGATAAAACCCTTATATCAAGTAATCATGTATTCCATTTGTGCGTGACACACACACACACACACACACACATATATATATATATATACACACACACACACAAACCCCATGTGGACAGAATGGAGAGAGGAAAAGAGTCACCTTACTTCTTTCTTTCCACTTGCTGTATTCGAAACACGGCCAAGTAAAATATCACAGTTTTTCAAATTGAACAACTATTCTAGGACAGAGTGAGTCTCCAAAGATTTCAAACCAAGCCCTTATGGAGAAGAAGAACCTTGCAACTCTTTCCTCACCTCCCCACTAACCTAGTGGAACAAAAGTGAAGGGAAAGTGTCCCATATTTACTGCCATTAAACAATCTCATAAGCAGGTGCTTGCCAGTCCCTCTAGCATGTCTTATTCCGGTTTGAGGGAGAGCAAGTTAAGATGAGCAGTGGTATTTTTCCCCCACAGAATCACAGAATTTTTGCCCCATAGAATCAAGAAAAACAGAATGAATTTAGGATGAGAGGTCAGCCTTAGCCTAAGTCTTCATGGATTTATTTACATGGGTTTTTTAAATTATTTTGGTAACGGTAAAGACACACTACACAGAAAGAGGAAAACAAGAAGAAAATCAATTTACATAGGAAACAATGCATTTGCAACTATACCAAGACAAGACTACATAAAATAATATGGTAATGTAATGCTCTCATGCTAAAGTATTTCTAGATTTAGATTAATAATAAATTGTTCACATTCCATAAACTCTCCCACACATCCCCAATGAGCACCACCCAACTCTAAAGTCTGAATTGCAGACACTATTCTTCCTGGAAAAGGTTCTCTGAGACCACAAGCTTTTCTACTTTCTATACCTACACTCACCACGCAGACACAAGGAACACTGCATCCTCAGAGTTTAGCATACTGTCCCTGCAGCACTCTATTTTTTCGAGTGCAGGGGGAAAAATTCTTGAAAGAGTCACTGAGTCTATGTTCCACCTTCCTAATTCAAAGCCAAACTATTCAGGCAGATCTCCAAACTATGAGAGGGCTGGGATAAAGGGTTTTCAGTGTAGAAAAACATTCCCACAGAAGCATCCGGTTGAAACCACAGATGGCAATAGCTCCTGAAAAATGCTACAGGACCTCCTGTGTAACCAATTTCCTAACCAAGGCACCTAATTCACGCACCTTAAGATTGGACAGTTTCCACAAGTGCTCTGATATATTAACATAAGTTGTTCTGAATATCTCGCTTTACCCTTGCGTACCTGATGTTTCACATTGCAATTTTAAAAGGTAATGGCCTTTTGGTTTGCAAAGGGAGCTGGTGATAGGAGTGAAGGGAGTTGAGGATGAGGCTCAAGTACATATTGGGTTTGTGTTTAGATCACTCATGGCAACTTGGCAAGTTTCAACTTAGTACCCAACCCTGGATATTAGTACCCAACCCTGGATGTTACAAAACTACAGCAAATTAATATATTGACAGGATCAGCTCAAGAGAGCAAGGAGTGGAACAGCCAGGCTCTGCAAACTAGCATGGAGATGTACTGGCAAATTGTCCATAGAAGTTTAGGATCAGAACAGCACAGGATGCTATAGGTCAAGACTGTGGTCCAACAGGAGGGCTGCGAGGGAACCCAGGACTAGAAGAGTAAGGGGTACTGCAGTTTAGGGTTGAGAAAAGTTAGCTAAGTTGTACACAGCCATTCAAGATGTCAAAAGTAGGGAACGTTGTGCTTGTTCTTCACAGTAGCAACACTGTTTAAGAGGGATACGTGCACAGCCCACTGTTTAGATTCTGCTTAGCTCCCCATATTATTAACTCTTTACTTCATAAGCCCATTATATAAAAGTTCTCTTGAAAAGGGATACCAAAACAAAACTGTTCTAAAATATTTTAGATTGTTTTAAGCCATATTTACCAAAGTATTACAAAAAAGTCCACATCTAAAACAGTAAAATTTTCAAAGAGACTGTTAAATCCAACATGGAATAATTGTGATTAAAATACTGCCACTGATGAATTGACTTGAACAAGAAGAGCTGGTTGATCTCAATTCAGTAACTACTTGTGGATAAAGTCTAAATCTCAAAAGCCACTACTGCAACTGGCAGTAGTCAATAGTCTATTTAGATCCTTGCATGGCCCCTATCTAACATTTCAGTGTTTGGAAAGGCCAAACATAGGACTAAACAGCATAAAAATAAATCCTCTCATTACCAGGTCACAAGCACAATGGTGCTGGAGAAACTAGCACTGCCGACTCTGTTCTGTGATGGTGGTGGTGGTGGAAAGGGAGGGTTGTTGTGTTTATCTAAAAGCCTTCAGGCTCTAAAACTCTTAGTCCAGTGCCTTTCATAAACATCAAGTTTACTTGAACTAGTTTTAGTATTTTTTTTTCTAAAATATACATTCTAATTAAATAGCCACCCTAGAGATATGCATGAGCCAGCTATCAATGCCTAGATATACCCCAGCCAAGTGTCTCACATTATAGGGAAGTCAAGCAAAACTGTTTGAGGTGAATACATATTATACCCTCATTTCAAATAGTAACCTTTCAAGCTGCAACAGTAGCAATAGGAATTGTGTAGTACAAATTCTACATAGGGGCCCTCCAGGAAGAGCACCCATTGTCGTTTAGTTCTGCAAGGGCTTTAGTTAAAGATGACCTACAAAGGGGAAAAAAAACAAATAGGACCATGCACGGCTTTTCTTTTTAATGATATATAAAGGCATGAAAGGATTTGTTTCTGCTTTAGGAAAAAAACAGGTCTTATCCTTCCGTTTTTCTTGAAGACTAGATAGATATCTGGAGAACTAACAGAACCAAGACATCATGGGTGAAATTGAATTAACTGATAAAGTAACTTTTAAATAGATTAAACAAACATGAACATCTTTTCAAAGAGCTGGAAGAAAAGTTGGGTAACTTCACCTAGCCAATGAAGGGCTGAGAAAGCTCCCCACACACATAAGACCTCCAATGAGTACGCCATTGGAGGTAAGACTTGATGTTACTAATAATCCTTAGCTAAAATTTATTTTAAACCCTGCTTACAAACACCCCGCAGGCTCTCTTTATGTATCAAAGCACCAAGAAAAGCACAAACCTAATTATTTTTCTGTTTTTTAGGTCGCCTTAAAAAGAATCTCTCTTCAGATGCTCCAGTGCAGGGGACTGTCTCTTCACATTGGGGACTTTCCTTTATGATCTGCCCAGGGACCATAAAGGTTCATTTAAGTGCAGGTTTTAGCACAAACAAAGGTCCCATCATTCCTAAAGCCCCTGGAACCTGAATTAAAGATCAAAGTCCAAATTTACATTTTGTTAAATATAGACTTAACTCTTTCTACCAGAGAAATAAATGCAATGGGGCACCAGCAGGATGTATAAGCAGGCAGTTTGGGGAGAACCTAACTTGTCAGACTATCCAAAGGTTTCTCACAGATACCTGAGTCTGAGAGTACAGCAGTACACAAGGCTACCAGATTCTCCAAGATCATGTGGAAGAGGGCTGGCACGCAAATGTGGTCCTCACCTACTGGGATTATACAGCTGTGAGTCACACACTCTGATCTAAGTGGTGTGTCAAAATACTATTCAGAAGTAACATCAGATTTGCAAATCACTGTCATGGGTAAACAAGTGATCCATTTTCTGAAGGCCCGGAGTTTACTGAAATGGTTGAATGCTATTCTGCTTTCCTCAGACCTTTAACAAAAGTTTATCAATCAAGGAATACATGACTAGCCTGCCAGCCAAACACCCTCTTCTCATCACAGTCCCCTCTAGAGAGCAACAGGGCCGTCACTGCTCCTCTTTTGTCATGCCAAGTGACCTTACTGAGGAGATACAGTAAACAAAAATACAGATACATATAATCCAAGTTGTGTTAGAAAAATATGAAATCCCATTTAAGGTGCTGGGTTCAGAGAACTCTTCAACCAAAAAGAAGGTAGGTACAATAAGCTCTTTAATAAAAGGAAAAATTCAAAACCACCCTTTAAAGAAAACAAAAAAACAAAAACAAAAAACAGTGACAGTGAAAGGTGCCATATTGAAAGTCCCCAAAAAAAGACAATTTCTCTCACACAAGGCCCAGCTAATGCATCAGAAACCTAACTTGAAAGGAGTTCAGCCTTCATTAGCCCACTCAGTCTTGACTGAGACTGGCCATAAGAGCTGACTGTGGTGTGGGCACCTGCCCACTAGGAAACGTACTAAGAACCAACAACTCATTACAGTTATCCACTGATGAGTCAGCAGATTGTAACATGTTTCAATTGCTAAGGATATGAGCATACCACTCCCAAATCTCTAAGCCCCCAAAAACTCTTTTTAAATAAAAGAGCAAGTAAGGATACATCAGAAAAAGAGCAAAGGTGTGGCCTAGTCAAACTGCTCCCCCCTCCCCCCCCACCGCCCCTACTGGAAGGGATGTCATGTCAAGGGCTAAAGATGAGGCCAGTTCATAAAACATTAGAGCAGGGGTAGGCAACCTATGGCACGTGTGCCGAAGGCGGCACGCAAGCGGATTTTCAGTGGCACTCACACTGCCCGGGTCCTGGCCACCGGTCCGGGGGGCTCTGCATTTTAATTTAATTTTAAATGAAGCTTCTTAAACATTTTAAAAACCTTGTTTACTTTACATACAACAATAGTTCAGTTATATATTATAGACTTATAGAAAGAGACCTGCTAAAAACGTTAAAATGTATGACTGGCAAGCGAAACCTTAAATTAGAGTGAATAAATGAAGACTCGGCACACCACTTCTGAAAGGTTGCCAACCCCTGCATTAGAGGCTACTTAGCAATGACAGGTAGCGAAGCTCCCCTCCAGCCCCTCCTGCCAGCCCCACTGATCAACTCCTCCTCCTCCCTTCCAGCACCTCCACAGCATGCAGGAGGCACGGGAAGGGAAGGGAAGGGGAGGAGCGGGGACAGGCTGTGCTTGGGGGAGGGACTGGGTGGGAAGAGGCAGGGTGGGGCAGGGCCTGGGGCACAGCAGGGCTGGGAAGAGGCGGGGCAGGGGCTTGAGGGAAGGGGGCAGGGCCTGGGGCAGAGCAGAGGGTTGAGCACCCCCCAAGGCCTATAGGAAGCCACTGCCAATTTACACTGAAACATGGCATGACACCAGTGTTGTGCTGAGTATGGAAAAGGATGGAGGACAACCAGCAGGGCATGGGGGAAAGCTGCCTGGATGAAAAGTTTCCCCTGACTCGGTCACAATGGATCACTTGTTGATTCACACCCCACCCTTTTAATAACAGAATCCCAGTACAACCTACCTACTTAACTTGCATAGTTAATGTTTGCAGTGTTGTAGCCACGATGATCCCAGGATATGAAAAAATATTTTATTGGACCAACTTTGTTGATGGAAGCTACATGGTTTTGAGCTACACCAAGTTCTTCTTAAGGTCTGGGAAAGGAAGCAGATCTTCCCCAAACTTGAGAAAGAGCTTGGTGTAGCTCAAATCCTTGTAACTTCCAGTAACAAAGTTGGTCCAATAAAAGATATATCTTCACCTACCTTCCCTCTTGCATATTTAATATATTATAACTTTCTCTTTCCCATGGTGGGTATAGAATAAGGCACTTTCTGTGAAAAAAGATCAAAAATACAACTTCTAGCTAAAAGGAGGGGCATCAACACAACACACTCAGGAAGTATGCTCTCCATTCCTCATAAAAGCCCCTTCCCATTGTTTTGATGAGACCTTGTGAGAGTGATCGGTTCTAGATTGCCCATCCAGAAGACAACAAGGTGCTGCTAACTACATGCTTAATGTAGTCATAATACAGACCGTCTCCTCCACTTTGCATATAGTGTGCATCTCTCTCGTCTTTTTTATCATTAACACCCCACCCCACCACATTCACCCCCACGTCAAACTTCACTGGCCTTAAAACAAAACATTATTGTGGGGTCGGAAGGTAAAGAGGTGCGGGGCACTTCAGATTTAGTAGAATGGCTTCTTCGTTCAAAAAGAAAATTGAAGAGGGTGAGACCAGAAGAACCTTCCTATCCCCTCCCATCCCCCCTCAACGCCCCATCTCATCCCCCTTCCCCTCAACCTACCCCCCCCCCATCCGAGTCCCTGGGCACCACTATTTATAACAGGGTTTTTATCGTCAGTCAAGGGGCGCTGGAGGCGGGGCGGGCCCTGCTAACAGCCACTGGGCCGCACGCTGTGAATCATCCCCCCCGGGCCCCGCCACCGCCCTCCCCCGCGCGCACACGCCCCCTCCCCCACCCCGGGGCAGGGTCCCCTCAGAGCAACTAAGGGATCCGTTACCTGCGACCCTCCCTCTCCCGCGCGGAGGGGGGAGCGCGGGGCGGGGTCTCTCAGTGGCGCAGGCGGCGGGGCCCCGCTCCAGGCCGGGGGGGGCTCCGCGGCGGCGGCGGCTCGGGGGTTTCTCGCTCCATTCTCCCCTCACACACAGGAAATAACACAGGATCAGCTGACCCCGCCCAGCCAATGGGGAGGTGATGGAACAGCGCGCGCCAGCGGGAGCAGCGCGAGGCGGCGGCGGCAGGTCCCGGGCAGGGAGGCAAGGAGGACGACGGCGCGTGCGCGCGCGCTCTCGAGGTGTGTGCTGGGCGTAGGGGCTGCAGCCACCTCCTTCCCCACCACGCGCTCGTTTAAAGGGGCCGCGCCACCCAGTACACGGCGGGCGCACCACTGGCTCGGGGCAGCTGGTGCCACTTCCCCGTGGGTGAGGGGCTCCAGCAAACGGCGGCTGTAGCGCAGCTCGGCGCCAGATTCCTCTCGCCACCCCCTTGCCCCCACCGCTGTGCCTAGGTAGCCCCGGGGCAGAGGCGGCTGGTGCTTTTCACGCTAGGTGCAGCGGCCCCAAGTGGAGTCGCAGCCCAGTCTGGGATCCTGGACTCTAGCCCTGCCCTGGGCGAGGCAGGTGGCTCGGTGGAAAACGAGACCCACGTGGCCCGCGGCAGCAGCGGCGCTAATCGCTGGGAGCTCCTGGGGGAAAGGGGGGTGTGCTGTGGCCGGGCAGGGCTGCAAAATGTTACTAGTGCAGGGCCCTAGCAGAGGAAATCAGGGCTAGGAGGAAGCCCGGGGCCGGGCCCTCCCATTTCAGCGCCCTTTAAGCAGTTCTCACGTTCCCAAGGCTCTGCCCCTTTGCTAACACTCGGCTCCCGAGGCCGCGCACAGGCTGGGGAACCATGTGAGAATGACCTTTTAAGCCGCCTTTACTCGTAGGAGCAGTGGTTCTGGCCTACCTTACAGGTCCGCAGTAAAACTCGGGACTGGAGGCTGCTGCAAATTCCTCCTGAAGCACCGCTCGCAGCGCTAACCCCAAATGAAAAGAGGATGCGGGCTGGGCCCGGCCCAGGTCTAGGCCCTTCAGCCATGCTCCTGCTGCCCCTTTACCTGACAAAAATAACTTTAATTTTCCATTTGTAAGTTGTGCTAAGGTGACATTGCTATGGAATTTTTAAAGCTCTGATTTTTCTGAGTTACTTTAGAATCTAACTGATGCTGTTTGGTCACTTTTTGTACCTCACTCAGCTGTAACATGAAAGCTAGATTGCTCACTTCTGTGCATTTTCATTGGAATCAAAAGTGGTCAATAACATTTTCTAGTTAGGGCATTATACATTAACCCCTAAATTTTGGCCTAAAGTACAGTGCTTTTTTAATGAGCAAGGTACTGCAGAGCAACATTGCGGGTACAGTGGTAGAGCTGTAGAGAGCCCAGGAAGCACTAAGGAGGGTGTAATTCAGATCTAAGGTACACCACCAGACCTGAAAGGGGAGGAGGAAAATGTACATAAAGCCTATCTGCTTTATACATGACTTAAGCCTGTAGTATCAGCTCTTCCCTTTCAGAAGTGCTATACTATTTTCAGAACCAATTTGAAATAAACAATTTTTAAATGCTCTTGTAATATCCTAAACAAATCTTTAATTTAAGGGTCCTTAAGTGCATTTCCCCCCTTGAGCAGTAAGCTGAAGGTTTTGTGTGGGTATTTCCTAGTTTACAAAAAATTAGCATGCTAGTGTAGGGGACTGAAACATGGAGCTTGGAGGGGCCAGCTGGGAAGCGGGGATGCAAAGCCTGTCAGATAATCATCTTCTCCATTTAGAATTTGCATGTCAGTGAAGGAAGCTTTATGAGACACTCTAGCTTCCTCCATCTGCCACTCATAGCTTTTCATGTGAAAATGCAGGATAGTGGCAGGCTGAAAATCTTTAAGTGCTAAGCAAAGAAAATACAATCATTTAATCTCTCTAGAAGGAGTTTAACAGAGCAGATATGATGGTTTCAGTTAAGTTTCCCCAAACTCTGCTCCCAAGAACCTTAGCCCATCTTCATCCCTTGTTGTAGGCCTTACTCTGGAAGTAGGCCCTTGCTTATAGCTCAGCCAGTACAAATTTCAAAATTACACTGTACAATGCATTCTCTTGTCAAAAGTGATTATGGGTGAGACTGGGGCATAGATGGGACTGCCAGAAGTGCAGTCTAAGTAAGACTGAAGTCATGGCAATAGATTGGGGGAGGCAACCAGACAATATAATATCTACTTCACTTTATTGATTATAAGTGCCTACCATTTGTCACTCGAGTTAGCAATTTGGGGGGTATTACTGAATCCACAGCTGCTGTTAGACCACCATGTATAGGGTTGGAAGAATTAGCTTTTTATTGGTAAAAGTCAGCAAAGTAAATTTAACTGTACACATTCACAAACTGATGGGAAAATATTTCCATTAGTAATAAAAATTTACAGGTAGGCAAAGTAAGAAATGCGGCTTGAGAACTTATTGGAGTGGGCTTTAAGGATATTTACTTTGTATGTTTTGACATATGATGTTGACAGTTTGTGATTTAAGAGTTACAAATCTAACTTTTTGAAGCTCAACATGTACCGTCATTAAATAATTATTGTCTGCCTCCCTCCCCCAAAATTTCCTGCAACAGTGAAAATTTAAATAGGGGGTGAAATAATAAGAAATGCTTAAAAACAAACACTGATATTATCCATCAAAATTATATACAAAATAAAAATCTAATTCTCCCATGCCTAATCATATAGCAAAAGTTTTTGGTAAAGTGTCTCCCCCCACCAATCTTTGACTTGCCAGGAGCATGCAACTGTTTCTTTCTGATGCAAACCCTCTACTGAGACATATGCCTTATCTCCCTCAGATTAAATTACTGCAATGCTCTCTGCATGAACTACCTGGAAACTGCAGTTTGTTCAGAAGGCAGGAGCCATTTTACGAAGCAGGATCTCTCCAGAAGCACATTACACCAGTGCTCTGATCTGCATTGGTTTCTAGGTAAAGTTTAATGACTTCACCTATAAACCCCTGAATGGTTTGGGAAAAAATGCCATGAGAAATGCCTCTCTCCCAGTGATACTGCCACAAGGGGGTTAGTGGAGGTGCTCAAGCTGGAGCTCCTGTGATACAGCTTCTGGCAGTGTGTTCACCATGAGGAACACTCCACTTTGGAACCTACCTTTCCCTGGTATGATATAGCCCAAATCTTGTTGACCTTCAGAGGATGCTAAAAAGCTGTTGGAGATGGAAGACCATGATAAGGGCTGTTATCTTGAGGGAGGGGTATTAATTGGATTGAAAGTTTAGAGTACAGGATGGATTTTTTTTATAGATATTAAAATACATAAAATACAAAGCCATTTATAGGCCATGATGTTTAAGATATATTAATTTTACAAGAAATCAGCCTCAATAGAAAGTTATGTATGGTCTGCATATTTTTGATTTATGAACATATAAACAATCTATGAGTCATCTTCTAAAAATCAGGAATTTCTTTGTTAAAGATGCAAAAAAAGTTACACTGAAAAAAATAATTAGGAACATATGATACTGCACTAGAGGACCACTGATCTTATTCCATATGGGAATTCCTTTCTCCAGCAATGGCCATTACCAGATGCTTCAAAAGAAACAAGGAGGAGTAATTTTTAAACGTTTGCAACTCAAACTAATCAACACATTTACTTATTCTTATAACATTCATTTTGTGCTTAGAAAGAGTATGTGCTGTGAATTTGGGGATGATACACTGTCAGCAGTACTCAAACTATGGTACATGTGCCACTGGTGATACCTGGGTTGGTTTATAGTAAAATATTAGAATAAGTATCCATTGTAATTATGCTAATTAAAGTTACCAAGGTGATAGGGCAAGTACTTGCTACGTCCAAGAACTACTTGCACTATGCTGCTCACCCATGAGAGATTTCATAACAAGTGTCAAAGCCTCATTTATCACATCAGCAGGTTGTTTCTGCTAAAATAATCAGCAATTAAGTAGTTAACAACATTGACTTCTAAATGGTTATCTTTAGGTTTCAGAGTGAACGATCCTAGTGAGCTGAATGGGGCAGTTCACTCCTCAGTGATATTGTTTTAGGCTGCCTGAATACTCAGGAAGACAACCATGCATCAGTTTACATTTGGTTGATGTGTATAAAGTTTTTCTTCACAACTGAGGGCTACAATTTTGGTTCTTTAGAGGAAAGAAATCTTAGATTCTGCAAAATCCACTGAATGACAACCATTTGACTACAGTCATTTCAATATAGAAATAATTATGACTAATAGAGATAATTAAAAATTAAACCCATTAAGACACTTAGGTCCGAGTCCTGTAATCAGATCCATGTGGCTGAAACCTTACACCTGTGCAGATCTAACTGCAGGATCAAGGCCATCTATACTTGAAGCGAGTCACTTTTCAAAGTTTAAAACAAAAACAAACAAAAAAGATTTGTTAGGTGGAGCCAAAAAATTACTCACCAAAAAAAATTCTGAAAGGGGCATCTTAAAATTAATATAACAAACTAATCAACAGATTTGCTTGTAAATTCTCAGAAAATTCATTCTGTACTCCAACAATAACTGCTGTACACAGAGAGGATATACTATATTATACATACCTAAGAAAGACATAAGACCCTGCTTTTAGAGCAAATGTCTACACAACATCAACTACAGACAACAATGGCATCTCCCTTTCCCTCCATTTATTACCCTCCAAATCCTGCCTCTTTCCCCATACATTCCTTTTTCCTCATCCCCATCAGGAAGTCTCAGTGTGAGAATACTTATATATAAATGAGGGTGGGATGAGAGGCAAAATGACAGCTAACATTTGAACCCTTTAGCATGGAGACTCAAAGAATCCTGGGAAAAGTAAAGGCATTTACGTAGTCATAGAAAGCTCAAGTAAATTTCTCCCTGCTCCTACTACTGCAGCCATCAAAGTTCACAGGGTAAATAGCACTGGTCAGCTTTAGCATACTCAGGCTCCATCTGCTACTTTAATATCAGGTTTACCTTGCAAATCCCATTCCTGTCTCTCACAGGACACAAGTTCCCATGGGGATTTGAAAATTCCTTCTTACCCTGAGAGGACTGACAACTGCAGATGGGATAGGCTCCCTTAGACATTGAGGTCACCAATTATGATCTAGCCATGGGTCAGTAGTTACTCAGTCATGACTACACTCCAGTAACATATATTAAGAGCTGGGGGAGGGGGTGTCACAACCACATGCAAAAGTCATGGGTATCGATCTATGGGAAGAAAAAGGATTGAAACAATGGTGTTTAACACACTTCTACCTTAAAGGTAGCTGTGCCAGGTTTCTCCCAGGCACATAAACTGCATTCCCTCCCCAAAATAGCATCCTTATCCCATCAAATTATTTCCCCTTTCATTCTATTTCATGCAGTATACACACTCTCTCCGTCACTGGTTCAACTTTTATCTATAGCACTTAGATGCTATGGGGATGGGCACCAGAGAAAAAGCTAGATACAGAATACAAGAGGCCAGCAAGATTAGTCACATATAGACCACACTACCATGGACTGAAACTTACACTAGTTGTGGGACAGCTAATTCTTTAGGCAAGTTCAAAGCAACAGCAGTTCATCTGTCTTGAAATGAGACAGACATCAGTATGGCTGCATTCATTAGTATTTTCTGGCACTATTCCCATTCCTTCTTTCTACTCCCTTCACAGTGATTCAGCTAAAAAGTCTTATATCTGACCCACTGGAGGGAGGACCAGTATTCAGTCTCTCTCAGGACTCTGGTAAGAGCCTGGAGGGCTCCTCCCTCATTAATTCACTGGCATTAGACTCCCCGTAAGATACAAGTCAAAAAGTCTAGCTTCTTCATGGAAATATTTTATGTAGAGCAGAGAGTCTCAACCTGGTGGTCATGACTTGGTCCATCACTTGGAAATGGCTCTCCTTCAGACACCAGACACTATAAGCCACAGTGCTGAGGCCTGCAGTCCAATCGCTGCAACATCAAATCAGCCAGAGTGAAGAATTCTGGGGCATACCTAAGGAGAAGCTGATACAAGTGGCTGAATGTGGGTGTCATGGGAGGAAAAAAAGTCAAAAACTGAAATATAGAAAACAATTCTGCTTCTATCGCTTTATATTTCAATACTCCTTTCTCCCCATCTTTCTCTTTTACAAGGAACTAGCATATGAAAATAAGATTTTTTTTCCCCCTTCAGATCTCTTCAGCTTCTGCTGCTTATTCCCTTCACTTCTTGTCAGAAACCTCCATTTGCAATATCAGAATTCGGTTGCTGTGGAAGTGGTTTTGATGTCGTAGACAAAGGAATCTGACTCCAGCAAAAGGAGCTGAACTTTTGAGGGAAAATGATCCCATGTCCATGAAGATGTTTTAAGTGTGTGAATTTAAAATAGTAAGCCATACAAAATATATGGCTCACTGGCAAGACATTCTCCAGCGAGGCAGAAGAGACCATTATATCAATAAATCCTCATTATCTGAATCACTAAACATATCAAAATAGTAAAAGAAGAAAATATTAGAAGAACCACTCATCTCTTAAAACAGTCTTATGAAAACCAACTCTGCCTTGCCAGAGCATGTTTTATAGAAGGGGATTTTTAAATGTGTTTGCCTTTAACAGGGATTTTCTTTGTTGATTTTTTTTCTGCCCACAGGGGAGTGGCAATTTCCAGACTTGACAGGCTCGCCTCATTTTTAAATCCCCATAACATATGATCTCAAGTTTTAGAGACAGTTGAGATTAGATTCTTACTTCCATTCCCTCACTGGTTTCTTCCAACATGTATGCAAGAGTTGTTTTGAATATCAGATGATCAAAAACTTCCTTGGGGGTATTTTTTCTATAAGAAGGGGTAGGGTTGGTTCTCCACATCACTGATCTCTTAGTATTTAACAGACTCCCCACTTCTATGTAATTACAGAAGCTTAGGTACATTACAAAGCATTTGAGACAGGCTTATGGCAGGAGGTGGAGGATAAGCAAGGTGGATGGGACTGGACCAGGATTGTTGGATGCTGTGTATCCTTGGCTTGTCTGGTAAGTGGCCCATACTTATGCCTAGTCTGAAGGACCATTTAGATATACAATAAATCTCAGGAACCTCCAGGGACAGAAACTAATGATACGCTCCAATGAATTTCAGTTTTGTTATGACATATAGCAGGATTTTGTAGCTCCGGTAACTCATGAAACACTAGACCAAAAAAAAAAATCATATTCTGATTTTCCTTATGCCTTACCTTCCCCACCCTTCACAAGAAACCCCAAACCCAACAACTTCAAATTCAACTGACTTTAATATCTGCTACATCAAGAACTGCAAGAGCTAGAAACAATGCAGTATTGAAGCCACTAATCTCAATTTGCAAAAACCATTAATCCCTGACTCTTAAGAGTTTAGCAGCAAAGTCTTCTAAAATCATGCTGGAACTGAAGTAGGAACATGGAGCAAAACAGTAATCAGAATGACCTGATTTTAAAATATGAGTATTACCTACTATCCTAGGAGCATTGCCTACACATAGATCAGAGTCCCATGCTGTTAGTAACATCATGGGCAGTTCCTACTTCCAGGTTCAAGAGGATCTACAAACAGTCCAATTAAGTTAACTGGACTTAATTTTTAAGATAATAAATCTTTGCTTCTATAGTCATTACTGTTTCTCTTGGAGATGAAAATAGGAACTAATTATTTTTCTAGGTGCATGGGACTCTAATGACCCAGCAAAGTTTGACAGAAGAGGTAGTCTCAGCTGAGGGACAGATATTTAACTTTTCTTTAAAGGTTTATGAAACAATTAGACTTTGTCTACGAGAAAAATGTTGGGTTTCTTGTTTTGTTTAAAATTGCCAGTACTGCAGTTTTTGTCAAGGTTCTGAATGTTGAGTGGGGGGTCTTTCCATCTTATGCATCTTCACCAGTAAAAGAGGTGCTACAGTTCAAGTTAAGCCCTCAGTGAGTTTGCACATGTCTTAGCCAAGTTTAAGGTCCAGAATTCCATACTTGCCAGGGTAGAAAAAAAACACTGCAGCACAAATGATTTCATGACCACTGATCAGAAATAATAAAAATTCAGTCCTAGGAACAACCACCAGCACCACTGACCTGAACCCAGCACTCACACTCATTATATATATATATATATATATATATATGGACCTGACCTTTGTGCATGTCAGGGTCGGGAGAAAGAATATATCATCCCTGGAGGATGATATAGGTGACAAATCTGAGGAACTGTCCCAGACTGAGGTATCAGAGGAGGTTTTGGAACAAATTGATAAACTAAACAGTAATAAGTCACCAGGAACAGATGGTATTTACCCAAGAGTTCTGAAGGAACTCAAATGTGAAATCACAGAACTACTAACTGTAGTCTGTAACCTATCATTTAAATCAGCTTCTATACCAAATGACTGGAGGATAGCTAATGTGACGCCAATTTTTAAAAAGGGCTCCAGAGGTGATCCCGCTAATTACATGCCAGTAAGCCTGACTTCAGTACCGGGCAAATTGGTTTAAACTATAGTAAAGAACAAAATTGTCAGACACAAAGATGAACATAATTTATTGGGGAAGAGTCAACATGGTTTTAGTAAAGGGAAATCATGCTTCACCAATCTACTGGAATTTTTTGAGGGGGTCAACAAGCATGTGGACAAGGGGGATCCAGTGGCTATAGTGTACTTAGATTTTCAGAAAGCCTTTGACAAGGTCCCTCACTAAAGGCTCTTAAGCAAAGTAAACTGTCATGGAATAAGAGGGAAGGTCCTCTCATGGATTGGTAACTGGTTAAAAGTTAGGAAACAAAGTGTAAGAATAAATGGGCAGTTTTCAGAATGGAGAGAGGTAAATAGTGGTGTCCCGCAGGGGTCTGTACAGGGACCAGTCCTATTCAACATATTCATAAATGATCTGGAAAAAGGGGTAAACAGTGAGGTGGCAAAATTTGCAGATGATACAAAACTACTCAAGATAGTTAAGACCCAGGCAGGCTGCGAAGAGCTACAAAAGGATCTCTCAAAACTAGGTGACTGGGCAACAAAATGGCAGATGAAAGTCAATGTTGATAAATGCAAAGTAATGCACATTGGAAAACATAATCCCAACTATACGTATAAAATGATGGGGTCTAAATTAGCTGTTACCGCTCAAGAAAGATCTTGGGAGTCATTGTGGATAGATCTCTGAAAACATCCACTCAATGTGCAGCGACATTCAAAAAAGCAAACAGAATGTTGCGAATCATTAGGAAAGGGATAGATAATAAGACAGAAAATATCATATTGCCTCTATATAAACCCATGGTATGCCCACATCTTGAATACTGTGTACAGATGTAGTCGCCCCATCTCAAAAAAGCTATATTGGAATTGGAAAAGGTTCAGAAAAGGGCAACAAAAATGATTAGGGGTATGGAACGGCTTCCGTATGAGGAGAGATTAATAATATTGGGACTTTTCAGCGTGGAAAAGAGACTACTAAGTGGTGATATGATTGAGATCTATAAAATCATGACTGGTATGGAAAAAGTTAATAAGGAAGTGTTATTTACTCCTTATCATAACATAAGAACTAGGGATCACCAAATGAAATTAATAGACAGCAGGTTTAAAACAAACAAAAGGAAGTATTTTTTCCACACAGTGCACAGTCAACCTGTGGAACTCCTTGACAGAGGATGTTGTGAAGGCCAAGACTATAATAGGGACACCATCCCTGCCCATCCTGGCTAAAAGCCAGGAATGGTGTCCCTAGCTTCTGTTTGCCAGAGGCTGGGAATGTGTGACAGGGAATGGATTCACTTGATGATTACCTGTTCTGTTCATTCCCTCTGGGGCACCTGGCATTGGTCACTGTTGGAAGACAGGATACTGGGCTAGATGGGCCTTTGGTCTGACCCAATATGGCCGTTCTTATGAGAAGGCATATTCCCCAAGGACGATGCTTATAACACAGAATTCTAGCCCATGATGCAGCCAGCCAGTCCACTAGTGGGGAAAAAGAACTGAGAGAGGGGGGAATTGTTCTTTCCAGATGATGGCTCTGCTTCACAACTTATGATAAAATTAATTCATTTATTCAGGTGATCAAGGTTCTGTCTTGGTCTGCTAACATTTCTGAAAAGAGGTAGTCACCACCTCAGGAATTAGCTAGCATTGTATCTCAAGAAAATGGGGTTTCTTTAATGCCTAAATCTTTTTCTTCAGGATTGAAGGGGCGGGGGAATGGGTGATGGTGGTGGCAGCAGCAGCAGCAAGAGGGCCTCTCATAATAAGGGGGAAACAAATCTGTTCAGTTTCCCTTTACCGGCCACTGGAGGCTCTCCAGGGGATTCAGGCATCTCCTGCCCAGGGCTCTCTCTTGCTCTCAGAGAGCTCCTTGCATGTGCTCCCTGATTACTTCCCCTCCTCAGAAAGAGGGAAATTCCCTTACCTCAAATGCTTTTAGCCTCTTACTGAGATCTCCTGCCCAGCTGGAGCCTGCCTCCTTCCCTCACAGCAGTGTATGAATGTGAGAGAAGACACCTGGCAACCTTCCTTTGCTTAGGAGAGGGATCAAATCCTCTGATTTTCCAATATGGGATGGGGATAACCCCTGGGTACAATATCAAGGAATGTCTGTCAGCATACTGAAGGGAATTCAGAGAAAAGCAAAAAAGAGTGGTGGAAGCCTTATGACTTCAGTCATTTGAAACAGGTTTGGACAATGCCCAGAGAAATATACGGGGGGAACAATCCTGCACTGCCCAGAGGAGAGGACAAGGTTTAACTCTTTTCCATATCTAATCTCTGCTAGGTCACATCCTCCAATATTCTCTTCCCTCAAATCACATTGTGGCTCCACACACAGATTACAGCAGATACACTAGTCAGCCCCACCTAGATTTTGCCACGCATCAGTCTTCTGTCACAGCTGTCTTCTGTCGTTTAGGGAAAACAGCAGAAATGAGGGAGCTGTGGATTTCCTGGGGGAGTGACGGGTCATTTGACTTCGTTCTCGGCGGGGTGAGGTAGGATTCCAGGCTCCACTTCGGAGCTAATAACTGGTCATGGCTCAGAGGAACCAACACAACACTTAGATAGCAAAAGTGTTTTTACAAACTAACAAATTTTCACAACTCCGCTGAGAGGCCAGTAAGACCCTTTGAATGCCAGGGGAAGGAGCAGAGATGAAAAGAAATACGGGGGGTTATATCAGCAATCCAGGGGGGGAAGAGAAGATGAAATTTAGTTATGCAGAGGGGTCAGTGCAATAGCTTTTCATCACTGAAGACCTGGATTCAAATCCTGTCTCCGATAACCTCTGAAGTTACATTAGCACAGAGGTTCTCAAACTGTGGTCTGCAGAGCCTTTCCTAGACATCTGCAGAATTAAATATTTTCAGAACCATGCAGTAGGTGCATCTCTTCTGATAATCCAGCTGTCTGTTTAGACTGCAAGAATGCTGCACAATTAATTATACATCTCTGCTACAAAAGACCAAATCTGTAAGTGCAAGGGGGTGCTGTTCATCAAGACTGAGATGTATTGGCAGAAGTGCATGAGGGTCCAACTGTAAAAAAGCAAGGGGTGCTGTAGGTCATTAGGACTGAAGCACACTGGGGACCAGAAAATGGAATAGCAGGGATGCTGCAGACTGTCGGGACGAGATGAACACAGCTCTGCCAATCAGGGTCTAGGAATGGAATAGCAGAAATGCTGCTGGTCATCAGAATGAGGTGCATTGGCAGCACTGTGGTAGAGAGGCACTTGCACAGCACCTTCATGCATCTTCTGTCTCCAGCGCTTCGTTTTAAAAATAGAACAAAAACACTACATCACTGTCAATAAGAGTCCAGTTGAATGTGAGTCAGTGCAGGGTCATTTTTAGACAGACACCCTTCTCTGCTGATTTCCTTGGAAGTCCCTTTTCCCTTGAGTGTATATTTAATAAATACAGAAACAACGCAGTGTCATACAGCTTTTCACTGTCACTCTCTCCCCATCCTTCCTCCTCCAGACACATAGACTAACACAAAATGACGGCTTCCTGAACAGACTGAATGAGCAAAGACCTCGCTCCTTTCTTAATTGTCTGCATTCTACTCTCTCGCTCCAGTCATATTATATCACAAAACTCAAAGCAGCCCACCCACTGCCCCTTCTTTGTCCAAAATCTCAAATGAATGGCAAATTGGACACAGAAAAAACTGCTAAAGGGAACTGCAAGTTAACCAGCCCCCTCCCCCGCTTGTCATTTTGAGGCAGTTCTTTGCTGATGCACCTACATGCTATTTTGCTGTCATCAGTTAAAAAGATGGAGATATTAAAAAGAAGGAATTATGTATCACAGCTCTTGAGAATGTGACCCTGAGGCCCTGCCCTTCTCCCTCCTTATGTATACACCCACCACATTCAAATACCAGCCCCCCCCCCCCCCTTCTTCTCCGGTACCACTCTGAACCTGCAAAGCACACGCACACAACAACCAAAAAAAAAAAGCCACCACAGCCACAAACCCAATAACCCATTTATGTCGGTTTCAAAGCTAGAGACAGAATGCAAGGAACAGCCAGCAGCTGGGGCCTTTGAAATGGACAAGAAAGAGGCTCACTGTGACCAGCCAAATAGGACTCCAGCTGCGTTCCTCTGAGAAATGGTATTAAGCGATTTCCCTGCCCCTACCCTGCATCCCTCACTGCCTCCCTCCCCACACACGCTATCAGAGAATGCACCGTACAGCCAGAGCGTCACTGGGTGGCACACACGCGTGTGGTCTGCAAGATCTGGCCTCTGCAGGGCAATTTTACACTCTAAACTTTCAAGAAGAAGAGAAATAAAGCCAATTTACTGTACCTTTCTGGCATGATTCTCAGCTTTCCCTGCTGCTTCTCCCCACCCCCTTCCGATTTATCTCAGCTACTGGTTTTATAAACCAAGAGGGTGGGAGTAAAGAGGAGGGGGCTTTTTTCTCTTCTCTCAGCCCCGTCTGCACCTTCTGCCTGATCCTGCAAGTGAAGTCACAAGGCTGAGTCTGTGACATCACATGGAGTCTACAAACACTGGATTGTGACTTCACTGCAGGCTAGAACAGGGAGGAATATGAGAGGGGAGGGGAAAAGGCTCTTATTCATTACACATATCTGCTATAGTAACAAAGGGAACAGACGAAATGGCTGGCCATGGAAATCACTTGTATCAAATGTGCTCTTTTTTTGTTTGTGAAATAAAGTTTGCTCTACAATGAAAATATCTTTTCAAGGTGGTTTGAGTGGGGGGGAGAAAAACTGGAAGTAGTAGGGTGGTTGGACCAAAGGTGATCTTCCTGTGCCATGTACCCACCCTGGAAACCCTCTTAGGACTGAAGTAAATTGACAGAACTGCTTGTGGGGTACCAAGTCTGGATTAGGAGGAAAGTGCTATAGGTCAAGATCAAGGTGCACTGGGGGTAGTGAAAGCTCAGGGCTGGAATTCAGAGGGAGGAATTCTGGGGAAAAGCGTGAGATTGGAATGGCAGGGGATACTGCAGGTCAGGACTGAGGTGCATTGGCAGAGCAGGGAGGGTCCTAGCAATGGTCTAACAGAGGCTACTGCAGGTTAGGATTGAAAGTGTAATGGCAAAGATGTTGTAGGAGTGGGTTATTGGTCCAGGCTGGAATAATATTAATTAGCATGTTTAGCTTCTTCCATTGAAGAGCTGACTCACTTTACTCTTATTAACTGGAATACAGGGGGTGCTGCAGGTCAGGACTGAGATGCATCCACACAGTTGTATGTGGGGTTACGCCTGGGAGAAGCCAGTAGTAGTGCCAGAAGAGGCTCTTGTTCCCTGCTTGAGGGGTAGGTGGAGGGGATGCAACTGAGATTAGAAAGGGCAAGCAGCTTTAGCATATACACTTTTATAAAATCACATTCATTAACTATCCAAGGACCAAGTGGCACCAAAACTAGCTGTAAAACAGAGGTAGAAGCATGGAAGTTTTCAAGAGCTGCTTACCAAGTCAGTAATAAAAGGTCAAAACTTAGTATGATTTCTGATATTTTCAGGAACCAAAAAATATGCATAAGTTGTTTTGCTTTATTTGTGTTTTAAATGTAAGCCTTCTCCTCCAGCATAGGAAACCCAATCTCACCCACAATGGGCTAGTGCATGATTACCAAGAGATTAAAGAGACTAGCTTGGAGTCACTGTTGGAGCCACGTGAAATGCAAAAATTAAACAGCAATCACTATATAAAATCACTTTATAAAATTCTTAGAGAAAGACAAGGTGGGTGAGGTAAGATCCTTTAATGGACCACCTTCTGTTGGTGAAAGAGAAGTTTTTGAGCTCCACAGAGCTCTTCTTCAGATCTTTGACTTTAAATAATAAAAGTGGGTTTGTAAACAGGTAAGGACATTTAAAAAAAAAAAAGTTGCCCTAGACAGTCCAGGGTGAGTCTCAGTGTCCCCTCTTCCATTTTGCAGAGGAGCGGAAGATTGTCTCTCATGGAATAGCCTGTGGAGTACATCCCAGTCAGGGGTACAGAAGCCATGTCCCTCCGTACCATATCTGGACCCTAGCAGCCCTCCCCTGCTTCTTGACTCTAGAGCCATGCAACCAGGGATCCCTTTTGGTTGCAGATGCCCCTGGGGTCCCTGTGGAAAAAATAATATACTTCCAGGCTGTATTATCTTCTTTTGGAGCATCTCTGCAGGGCCAGAGGAGGGACAATATATATGCGCCTCTTGACCTGCCCATTTATTTGCCCAGCCTACAGTCTCCACCCCTTCTCCAGCTCAGACCTCCAGAGCACATTCCACAAGGTGTGTAGGGGAAAGGGGGTGGGAGGGAAGAGAAGATACTGCTGTAGAATTGTCTGACCCTCCCTGGAAGAATGTTAAAGTTTCTCCTGTGCTGTTAGAACAAAAGTGACAGTGTTTACAAAGGGAATACACAGACAATATAAAAAGTATAACAAATCCCTCCCACACTTCAGTGGGGAGGAGGAAGATCAGTGCATGGAATAGGAAGTGGAAGAGAAACAATCCCCAGGTAGTGGGTATATTCACCACTGACCAATATGGAATGGAATCTAAACTACTCAACTATCTCCTTAGGACCTGTACTGCTAACAGCACAGAAAGGTGTAGCCCAAGAGAAGGGGGCATAAAGGTAGCTATAGGGTAACTTGTACACCCCTAGAATTCTAGACTGTCATGGAGACTGGTGTGGCCCCTTCCAACCCAGAAGCTGCTCTCACTTATGGGAGCTTCTAGAGTACTGCCTGTAGGCTGCTCCACATCTTGCAACAACCCAGAATCCCTGTAGCAGTGTTTACTGCAGGAACTCTCAACTCCCATTCCAGGCATGGTCTTTGCCATGGGGAAATTCTTCCCCTGCTGGCAGTGGGTCTCTTATGACCCCTGTATGCCAGTGCAGTGTTAAATGGGCTGCAATGGGGGGGGGGAAAGAGAACCCCTCCTATCTCTAGTAGTAGGGGCTATGATTTAGGAATAGGACGATCTGCTGTATATCCCTACCATTACTATGCTGTTCTAAATGGCCTTTCAGGGGAAAGCCAACTAGTGCAGAGGCGCACAGGGTTTGGATGGAGACATCCCTTAGGGATGAATTTATTAAAGGGGGAACTCTAGATTCTAGTAAAGAGGATAGGAAAGAAGTTGGTGAAGTACAGGAGCTAGTGAGGAACAGTCAAACGTAAAAGGAGTCCCATTTAAATATAACACATGAAGGCAAGCACCTGAATTTTGACAAAATGTCAATTTGCTTATGCGCAAATGCTAGAAGTTTATATACTAAAATGGGTGAACTAGAGTGCCTGGCATTAAATGAGGATATTGACATACTAGGCATTGTGAAAACTTGGTGTAATGAGGATAACCAATGGGACGCAGTAATACCAGGGTGCAAAATATATATTAATAACAGAATAGGCCACACTGGTGGAGGAGTTGCACTATTTGGGAAAGAAAGCATAGAGTCAAAGAAAGTAAAAATCTTAAATGAATCAATCTGTACCAGAGAATGTCTAGGAATAGAAATTCCATGCTTGAACAATAAGAGTACAGCAGTTGGAATATACTGCTGATCAGTTGACTGGATGGTAACAGTGATTGTGAAATGCTCAGGAAGATTAGAGAAGCTGCAAAAGGCAGAAAACGCAATAATAATGGGGGTTTTCAACTATCCTCATATTGACTCTGTCTATATAACCTAAAGAAAAGATGCAGAGATAACATTTCTAGGCACATTAAATGGCTGCTTCTTGGAGCAGTTCTCCTGGAACCCACAAGGAGAAAGGCAATTCTTGATTTTGTCCTAAATGGAATGAAGATTCTGGTCCAAGAGGTGAATATAACTGAACCATTTGGTGATAGCAACCATAATGTAATTAGAATTTCCCTGCGTCAGGGGGGAAATGCTAAAAAACCCTACCGCAGCAGCATTTAACTTCAGAAAGAGGGAACTACACAAAAATTCAGAAGCTAGTTGAACGGAAATTAGAAGGAAAAGACACAAGGGTGAAATGCACGCAAACTGCATGGAGACTATTTAAAAACACCATAATAGAGACTCAAACTAAATAGATACCCACAAAAACAGTAGGAAGATAAAATAAATGCCACCATGGCTAAACAGCAGAGCAAAAAAGAGATGGTTAAAGGCAAAAAGGCATTCTTTAAAAAGTGGATGTCAAATCCTAGTGAGGAAAATAGAAAGGAGCATAAACTTGGTTATCAAGTGTAAAAGTAAAATAAGTCAGGCCAAAAAAGAATCTAAAGAGCAACTAGCTAAGGACACAAAAACTAACAGCACAAAAAATATTTTTAACATACAATAGAAGCAGGAAGCCTGCCAAACAATCAGTGGGGCCACTGGACAATCAAGGTGCTAAAGGAGCACTCAAGGAAGACAAGGCCATTGTAGAGAAGCTAAATGTACAGAGCCCTGTATGGATACAAAATTTGTATCCACATCCAATCCACAATCCACAAACATGATCCGCAGCTATAAAGTGGATATCCGCAGATTTGCAGAGCTCTATAAATTAATTCTTTGCATGGATACAGGAGAGATCCCCACACCTAAGCCATTCTTTTTAGGTGACAAATCTGAGGAACTGTCCAAGATTGAGCTGTCAATAGAGGAAGTTTTGGAACAAATCGATAAATTAAACAGTAATAAGTCACCAGGACCACATGGTATTCACCCAAGTTCCTTCAGAACTCAAATAGGAAATTGCAGAACTACTAACTGTGGTACGTAACCTATCACTTAAAACAGCCTCTATACCAGATGACTGGAGGATAGCTAATGTAAGGCTGATTTTTTAAAAAGGCTCCAGAGGAGATCATGACAATTATAGGCCAATAAGCCTAACTTCAATACCAGGCAAACTGTTGAAACTACAGTAAAGAACAGAATAATCAAACACATAGATAAACGCAATATGTTGGAGAAGAATCAACATGACTTTTGTAAAGGGAAATCATGCCTCTCTAATCTATCAAAGCAGGGGTTCTCAAACTTCATTGCACTGCGACCTCCTTCTGACAAAAAAAATTACTACACAACCCCAGGAGGGGGGACCAACCAGAGCCAAAGCCCCACTGCCCTGGGCGGGAGGGCCAAAGCCGAAGCCCAAGGGCTTCAACCCCAGGCGGGGGCCTGTAATCTGCATCCTGCCACCCAAGGCTGAAGCCCTTGGGCTTTGGCCTCAGGCCCCAGCAAATCTAACACCATCTCTGGCGACCCCATTAAAATGGGGTCCTGACCCACTTTGGGGTCCAGACCCACAGTTTGAGAACTGCTGTATTAGAATTCTTTGAGGGAGTCAACAAGCATGTGGACAAGAGTGAGCCAGCTGATATAGTACACTTGGATTTTCAGAAAGCATTTGAAAAGGTCCCTTACTAAAGGCTCTTAAGCAAAGTAAACAATCATGGGATAAGAGGGAAGGTCCTCTCATGGATCAGTAGCTAATTAAAGGGGGGGGGGGGGAAAAGAGTAGGAAAGGTCAGTTTTCAAAACGGAGAGAAGTAAATAGCAGAGTCCCCCAAGAATCTGTACTGGGACCTGTGCTACACAATATATTCATAAATGATCTGGAAAAAGGAAGAAACAGTGATGTGGCAAAATTTACAGGCAATACAAAATTACTCAAAATAGTTAAGTCCAAAGCTGACTGTGAAGAGTTACAAAGGCAGCAATGTGGCACATGAAATTCAGTGTTGATAAATGAAAAGTAATGCATCTTGGAAAAACATAATCCAAACTATACATACAAAATGATGGAGTCTAAATTAGCTGTTACCACTCAAGAAAGAGATCTTGGAGTTATTGTGGGTAGTTCTCTGAAAACATCTGCTCAATATGCAGCGACAGTCAAAAAAGCTAAGAGAATTTTAGGAATCATTAGGAAACAGCAAATAACACAGCAAATATAATGCCATTATATAAATCCATGGTACACCCACACCTTGAATACTGTGTATAGTTCTGGTCGCCCCATCTCAAAAAAGATATATTAGAAATGGAAAAGGTACAGATAAGGGCACCAAAAATGATTTAGGGATATGGAACAGTTTCCATATGAGGCGAGATTAAAAAGACTGTGACTTTTCATCTCTGAAAAGAGATGACTAAGGGGTGGTTACAATAGAGGTCCATAAAATCATTAATAGTGTGGAGAAAGTGAATAAAGAAGTGTTATTTACCCCCTTCACATAACACAAGAACCAGGGGTCACCCAATGAAACTAATAGTCAGCAGGTTTAAAACAAACAAAAGGAAGTACTGCATCACATAAGGCACAGTCAAACTGTGGAACTCATTGCCATGGGATGTTGTAAAGGCCAAAAGTATAACTGGGTTCAAAAAAGAATTAGATATGTTCATGGAGGATAGGTTCATCAATGGTTTATTAGCCAAGATGGTCAGGGGTGCTCTGCGTGTCTTAAGCCACTAACTGCTGGAAGCTGGGAATAGACAACAGGGGAAGGATTCCTCAATAATTGCCCTGTTCTGTTAATTCCTTCTGACGCATCTGGCATTGGCCACTATCATAAGACAGAATACTGGGCTAGATGGACCATTGGTCTGACCCAGTATGGCCTTTCTTATAGAGACAACTGTCCAGTCCCACAGATATGTTATACTACTTATATTGTCTGTATTCCCCCTGTAAACACTATCACTTTTGTTCTAACAGCATAGGAGAAGCCTTAACATTCTTCCAGCCCTTTCCCTCCTGAGGTTCACTGTCAGCCCATCCACCACAGATATGCAGCCAATGTTAGGGTGGCAACATGGCAGCCCTTCTGTGCCAATCATGCTACCCCATAGCATTAAGCGGGGGAAATGAAGGGGAAATAAAAAAAAACAAAAAAAAACAGAAATTAGAGCAGGGGTGCTTTAGGCTGGCCCAAAACGTAATGAGTGGACTTGGAATTTGACCAGGATACTGGGGCTGAAGCCCCTCTACGCTTGTACAAAATGCCATGGGAGCTAGTGGGATTGAGAGTATTCAGGGTATGTCTCATCCAAAAAAGAGAGAGAGCAAGGAATCAATGGGTTTATTTTCTCACACTGTGATTGTTTTGTTGATGTGGAAAGGTAATTAAAAAAAAAAGTTCCAATTCTGAATGAGCCCCAGAATTCCCAGAGCCCGAAGGCTGCTGCTTAGAGGCAGATTAATCACACTGAATTCTCCATCTAGATGTTGCACGCACTCCAAACTCCCACCGCTAATAGCTCTAATATTCTCCTCAGCATGTGCATGCTGCTGGTGTTATGTTCCAGGAATATTAATTCCACAGCTCAAGATTCTCTCACTGGCACATGTACCCTGAAGGCTTGTTGTTGGGCTTCAGGAGATTATGAATAGGATGAGAAGAGGGAAAGAGAAAATATTGCTGGAAGGGGGCGAGGGGGGGCTAAGGAACTTGCTGAAAGTCACCCTAGACAGCCAATGAATGTTCCTCAGTAATGCCAGCAGCACAAACAATCAAATAAAGCCACTCGATGCCCAATCATTTAAACAAAAAGTAGCCAGCTACAGAGGAAGACTTCTTATTCCTAGCTTTAGGAGCACAGTACGGTAAGGGACAGCCTGGATCATCAAGTCCAGTCTACTGCTATTGGAGGCAACCCTATCATTATCCTATTCCTAAATTTATCAAGCTCTATCTTAAAACTAGTTAGGCTTCTTGCCCCATTACTCCTGTTGGAGGCTGTTCCAGAACTTCACTCCTCTGCTGGTTGGAAACCATCTTCTAATTTCCAACCTAAATTTACTCATGCCCAATTTACATCGATTTGGAAAGGTCAGTTTTCAACGCTGTCGTTTAGCTTTGACAGCTCTTCACCCTCCTATGTATTTAGAGAGAGCAATCATATCCCCTATCAGCCTTCGTTCGCTAGGCTAACCAAGCCAAGCTGTTTTAGTCTCCTCTCATAAAATAGGCTCACTAGTTCCCCTGATCATCCTACTAGCTCTTCTCAGCATTGGTTCTAGTCTGAATTAATCTTTCTTGAACATGGGTGACCAAAACTGAACACGGTATTCCAGATGAGGTTTTACCAATGCCTTGTACAATGGCGTTAATACTTCAACTGGAAATACCTCACCTGATACATCCTGGGCTTCATAGCCACATCACATTGGTGACTAACAGTCATCCTGCTGTTGACTAACAAAATCTCACCAGGTCTTTCTCTTCCTCTGTCATTTCCAACTGATGAGCCCCCAACTTATAGCTGAAATTCTTATTATTAGTCCTTAAGTAAATGACCTTGCACTTAGTACTATTAAATATCATTCCATTTCTATAACTCCGGTCCTCTAATAGAGGCACAGAGAGGTAAATAGACTTACCCAAGGTCACACAACAGGTTAGCTGCACAGCCTGGAATAGAACCTATGTCTTCTGACGCCCAGCGTCCTATCCCTTAGACAACACTGCTTTGTGCTACCCCCTGCCCTCAAACTTGCCAAAATTTCAAATATCAGTTGTGAAATTTGACAGGGGCACATCTTTTAAGTCAACTGACATACATTAATAATACTGATATTAAGCATTTATACTGCATTTCACCTAGAGACCTCAAAGCACTTTACAAGAGTGAGTAAGCATCCTCGTCCTCATTTTACAGATAGGGAGATGGGGAGATGGATAGGTTCAGTGAGTAGTCTTGTCCTTGACTTTGTCACACAGAGGGTCAGAAGCACTTTTAGGAACAGAACCCAAATCTTCTGGCTCCCAGCACCGTACTTTATCTCAGATTATTAATGCCAGAGCAATGAGAAGCAGGGTGGGTGGGGAGGGAGTAGTACTCTCCCAAACTTCACCGGCAAAATAAGTTCTGACTATGTAAGTCACCAAAAAGAGACACTGCTCACTGTAGATTGTGTGCAAATATGGTGTTCAAAATATGATTGCGTTCTCTCTGATCTTTACTGGGTTCCTTGAGTTTGGCTCCTGCTTGGTGGAGCTTCAATATGCCCATTGGCTCTGCTAGGTCCCTTGGACATGGTGCCTTCTTGAATGGGAGTGGGGAGAGGAGGGAAAGAAAAGGTACCATTTCCCAAATGTCACCCGCTTGTGCCACCACAATGAGCCATCACTCACAGTGAGGTATGCAGACCTGCAATACCCCGCTCTCCTCTCTTACAGGAAGAATTAAAGTTATTAATGCTGACATTTAAATCATCACTGGATGTTTGACTTAACCACTCACCAAGATGAATGGGGCAGTTCACACCCTTCAGAGCTATTGCTCTCTGCAGACCCTCATAGACATCTATGTACTGGTTACACTTTATTCACTTTTTTGAGGTTTTCTTCACAACCGTAACAGCTAGAGATATTTTTTTTTAAATGAAAGCTGATATTCTGGGAAACAAGATAGCAGATCCAGAGAGGCACCATTACAGTGTATGGGCATGCACCACCAAGCCCTGATGCTGTGTCGTGATGATAAATTCAGTATGCTGTAACTGCTGGATAGGGCTCTCAGGAGATTCCTGGCAGGGAGGAGAGAGGAATATACTGCACATTTTGGAAAGGGTGGCACTCTGTGATATAGGACGAGCTCTTAAAAACTTTTTCCAAGATTTTTTGTTTTAACCCAGACAGGTGAGGGCTATCCTCTTTCCACAACCTAATCTAATCCATCACTTTACAGGCCTGTCCACTGTAACATGAGATGAGACGCTTCTTTATCTTCGGATGCAGCTCATATCCTCAACTTTCTTCGCAAACAGATGCCTTACCAAGCAAAAGATAGTGGCAAGGCTGAATTCTGCAGATGCTAGCCAGGATTTCAGTCTAGTCTTACCTTCTGATCTTTGCTGAACCCCACAAAAAGGGTCCCTGAATTTTGTAGTAGGATAATCACCATGGACATAAGCAAGAATATAGATTATAACATTACCCCCATTTTCAGCAATGAGGTCTTGTAACATTAGAGTGAAGGGAGCAGTGGCCGAGGGTCCTGTTCTCCCCCCTTAAAAAGGAAAGCTACACTACAGTATTCTTAAGCAATGGTCAAAAACAGTATAGCGTTTCAGGCCATTTCTATAGAATACCGTAGTACTGTTGGGGGTAATGATCGTAGGTAGAATACGGTCATGTTTGAGGAAGCTGTTTTTCCTTTTTTGTTTGTATGAAGAAAGATATTCTGGAGAACCAAAAGTCTAATGATTAAATATATTTAATTATATATATTATATACGAGAATCATCTCTTTATCTTAGCACTCAGCAGAATTCAACTCCCCTACATAAGCACCCTCCCTCCACCCACTCACCTGGATATTCCTCTTCCCACCCATTAACCCAGTACCTGCACTGCAGTGTTCAACTGGGACTGCAGGAGCTGCGGCTGCTGTCATCTCTTTGTAGCTGGCAGTCACCTGCCAATCTCGCCCCCACTTCCTCCTTCTCCTCCTCTCGCTTCCCCCACCCCTCATCAGTGCAGCTGTCTCTGGGGACAGATCCATCTCTCTTCCCCCCCCTCCCCCCGCCCGGCCGGACAAAATAACTAATGCTAACTCGATAAAATCCCCCCTCAAATGTTTTTAATTACCAGACAGTGCACAGTGCTGAAGACTCACACATACAAAGCGAGAATGGAGACAGAGGAGAGGCTAGCAACAGGGGGTAAGCACAGTTTGGATTGATGCAGCTTTTATGCGGAGGAAGAGACTCATTTCCCCCCCACAGTAGCCCCGGCACAGGGAGCCTGAACATTCCCACAGGACAGCGGTGCCCATGGAACCAGAACTGTTACACTTTGGTGTAACAGATATCTGGCAAACACAGGAGAAAGGAGGCCTGTGCACTTTGGGCCCAAAAGCTACTGTCCACAGGAGAGCGGGAGGTGTGACGTGCTAGCATGCAAGGTTGACATGCAATACAGTCCCAATTCAGGTGACATTTACATAGTATCTTTAATGGTGACTAGAAAAGGGGTAAGAGAAGGGAGGCAAATAAATCGTGTTTCTTTTTTGCTTCTTTATGATATGTAAAAATAAGATCTGGATGGATCTTTTTTTCCTGCTTGCAGGAGACAAGTCTTCTCTTCCCTGTTTTTGCTGTAGGACTTCTTGGAAGATTCAGAGATGTGGATTGGGCCTTTTCTCAGCCCTTAGCTGAATGGGCAACGAGTGTTGAATCTTAAAAACAAACAAACAAAAGAAAAGCACTCACTCTCCCAAATGTTTGTTTTGTTGTTTGTTAATTATTTAAACTCCCCAGAGTTTTAAAGGGTCTGAATAAAAGTTACTTCATATGTCAGTTAATGAAGTTTCATTGTATTATTTCCCTGATGTCAGAACCTACCAGTACCCAGGCCGTCCATCAAATCTTCCAAACAAGAGGTTAAACAAAACCTGAAATTTCTTTTGCACTGCAAATAACACATGGGGAGGGAAAAACTATAACAAGAAACCCAAAAGATCCATTAAAAGCCACAACTGCAAAGCTTTTTTCCCCTCCTTTGTGGATCAATCTTAATATGAAGACATTGATGCTCCAAGTCTTCATCTTCTTAAACCAGAGGGTAAGTTCAAAATCCAAATTGGTAATCGATGCCCCCACATGGGCTAAGAAAGGAAAGGGCCCTTCTAGCTCCAGGGAAAAATGTACTCTCTGCACATATGGCAAGGACTGACTGTGTCTTGCCAGAGGGCTTATCTCCAAAGTCATGATGGGGCAGAGGTAGAGGAATCACTCTTCAGGAAAGGAGACACTATTGATTAGGAGAAGAGCATGCTTGGGGGGGTTGGGGAGTTGGTATAAAAACAAGATGGATAAAAACAGACTTTCTGTTGGGAGTTGGGGAGAGGAGAAAAAACAGACACATGCACTGGGGAGAGGGGAACCCATGGCAGGCGTCAATCACAGAGTGTTCCGATACAAATTCCCAAACCCTTTGGGAGGGTGTTTCAGAGAAGTCAGGATGGGGAAATGAGGTACACACTGCCTGTCAAACCTTTGGCAGCCACCCACCCCCACCAATGAATGCACTGGCAGTTGAGAGCACCCCCTACTCCACTGAAATAAACAGCGGCCTTCCCATCGCTTCATTAAACTAACACAGCTTCTCGCCATCGCCTCGGCAACCGCCACAGACCTCCTGCTCGCCAGCTGCGGGAATTAGAGGCAGCCTGGCAGCCAGCCCCCACTCTGTTATATTTGAAAGCTCACATTACACCAGAGAGCATCCTAGGCAGGTCAGGACAGCCTCAGAGGTGCCACCTTTCAAAGGAGAAATTATGTTAAATAGTGCTCCCCTCCACTCTGCTGTTGGTAGGCTGTCACCCCCAGAGGAAATTAAACATCCCAGGGGCTTTTTTCCTTACACGTGGGGATACCAGTGCACAGTCAAGTCTCCATCTCTCAGCAAACAGTTCTAATAATACAGGCTGCACATGAGTGATCACTAAGCGCAAAAAACAGCCACCATGTTTGCTTTGTGCAACCACTACCTCCAACCCACAGCTGCAAAAATGTGCTTTTGTCTAGCTTCGCACTTATCCTGCACTCCTCCTCATCGTATCTGAGCGTCACTTGGGGACCCTACGATTGTAACTGGCACTACAGAAAAGCCAGTTTGGTTCCAGAGTGTCGGAGGTGAAGCAGTTGTTCCTCACAGTGACAACAGTACAGGCAAAGAACACTCACAATCCCCACCCCCACGCAACACTTTCCTCTTGCTCCCCAAAAGTAGACAAATGAGTGGGACAGAACCTCTGATCTGCTGGGTGAAAAAGGCTATGGCAGCATTCCAGCCCTACTCCCTGCTTTCCCCATATTACTCTTTGCCTTTTGATTACAAAAGATGAAAAAAATAACTGCCCCTTTCTTGTTTTTCCTTAAGCCTCAGGAACGCCCAGTCAAAAAGGGACCCTGGCAGCTCCGCTGCCAAAAGTCTGGTTGGCGGCACAGCAAGGCTAAAGCAGACTTCCTGCCTGCCCTGGCTCCGAGCGGCTCCCAGAAGTGGCTAGCATGTCCAGCTCAGAGGCAGCCATGGGGGCACAGCGTGCTGCCCCCATCCCGAATGCCGGCTCCACAGCTCCCATTGGCCAGGAACCATGGAGCCCCCTCCCACACCCAAACTCCCTCCCAGAGCCCCCTCCCACACCCTGAACCCCTCATTTCTGGCCCCACCCCGGAGCCCGCACCCCCAAGTGGAGTCCTCACCCCCTCCTGCACCCCAACCCCCTGCCCCAGCCCAGTGAAAGTGAGTGAGGGTGGGGGAGAGCGAGCGACAGAAGGAAGGGGGATGGAGTGAGCAGGGGCGGGGCCTCGGAGAAGGGGCAGGGCAAGGGTGTTCAGTTTTGTGCAATTAGAAAGTTGGCAACCCTACTCAGGTGTGCAGGCCCCCCTCCTCTGCTACTGCACGCCGCACAGCCTCTCACTTGGAATAGACAGAGGGCCCCTTCATGCAGTGCAGAGAAACCCCTCCACATAGCCTCAGAAGAGCTGCTGCTCAGCTCACCCAGTCCTGACTGCATCAAACATTAAAATGGTCAGCTGTTTTCAGGTGGGAGATGGAGAAATAAAAAGCTCCCTTCTCCTACCTCGCTGATGGCACCACATCTCACCAAATACTACTCTAAACTAAGCAAAGGAAGAGCTAGACCTTTAGGATGACATGTTGCCATCAGCGGGTGTTCCACCACATAGTTAACATGCTACAAGGACTGGGCCAACATTATCTGGGTTTCCAGCACCGACTTGGCTCCCCCAGGCTTGCAACACTGGAGGAAGTTTGCTCATTTCCAGGACTGCCCCCTCACACAACAGCAGCTGATAAAGAAGCACTGTTGACTAGCTCAGGAGTCCAATCCTGTTTTGTGCTGTCTTCCATGACTACTGAGTGGAAGGCCTCAAAGGGAGGAGTGTAAAGTGAGGGGGAGAGTGTTTATTCCACTTCTCAGCCTCATCAAATTCTAATTTCACTAACACATTTCAATCCTGTCTGGAAGTACACCCTGCCTTTTTAATTCCGGGAGCCCCAAACAGCTCTGCCAACACACACCAGACAATGTGCACAGTTAAGGGCTCATGAACAACTTTACAGATCAGTGTATGTAACTGAGTAAAAAAATACAATGACACAGCTTCCTTTCAGTTTGAAGCTCTTAAGCAAATTGTCATAAACAACAAAAGGGACATGGCTGGATTTTTTTTGTTTTAAGCACACTTTAACAGCATCCCTTGTAAACGACTAAAAGTTGATGAAAATGTTGCCTTAACCTTAAGGTAGGATGCAGGGGAAGCCTTGCAGACATTTGAAGGGGGAATTCTGAGGGGAAAGGTGTATGCAACAGTTGCAAGCCATGGGAACAAGATAAGAGATAGCAGAAGCTGGTTAAATGTTGCAGCATTGCCATCTCTCAGGATTTTATCACAAGTCTCCGGATATTTGGTGTTTCTTATAGCCCCAGCTCCTGAAGCCCTGTGATTATGCAAGAATCTCAGCTTTCATTTAAAAAGTAAGTTTCTAGCTTTCATAGTTGTAGAGGAAATCTTGAAAATGTGAACCCTAGAGTCTTAGAAGGCAAATAAAAAGAACCAAAAAGTATTATTATTTTAAATCTCATGATTTTAAGTTTGGATGCTTAAGGTTTGCAATACGGAAGTGGTGGGAGACCTGCAGCGATCTTGGCTGTGCTGTGCCCTGTCTCGACCTTGCATGGGGAAACTCTCAGAACCTACTCTTCACTTCAATATTTTTCTCTGCCTCCTCTGCTGAAATCTTCAACCAGGTGGTTCTTCTCCCCTCACATGGACTATTCCAACTCATCTCTTTCACATGTTTTCCTCCCCAGGCCCAAGTTTCTAAATTCTAAAAACCTCAGCGCCTGAGCGTGAAAAGGAAAGGAACAGAATTAGTGTTGTCTAAACCTGGCTACTTCATCCTGCTCTCTTCCAGGGCTGGATTTCAGAACAGAAGGAAAAACCTCATCAGAGCTCAGATGGAGGGGCTCAGGGGCAGGGGAAGGTCTCTGTATGTGCACACGCTGTATTCTTCTCTCTTAGCCCTGCCATACATAATTAATCACTTCTGAGACATGCCTGCTGCTCCCCTCTGGCTCTCAAACCACCACAACAGCAGCAGCAAAGAGCAAAGAAACCTCCTAAGGTTCCTGGCCCTGGCCTAGGGAGTGTGTCCCAGCTGAGGCTTCTGATCCTAGAATGAATCTCTTCCCCATTACACACACACCAGCCTGTCTCATTTCTTTCAATTAATCTATATCCCTCCTCCCACTTTCAAATTCTACTCCCACCCCATCCCCGCCCGCATCCATCTCTGTTTAATTGGATTTCATCTGTACTCATTCTCTGGAAAACTCACCCGGGAAGGTGTCCAGAAGACTAGCACAAGCTTAAACATGCGCTTGACACAGGAGATGAGAAGCAGATCTCTTTGAATTAACCAATTTGCAGTCCAAGCAAATCCTCTACAGTTCACCTCTCCTCCTTCCGATATCCCCTTCTTTCACGTCACTCCCCCAATCACAAAATGGAATAAAATGCCTGCCAGGCCAGGAGGGGGGGTGATAACCAAAATAGGAGCTGGGAGACATGGAGCACTGCCAAGAATGATTCAGTGTGGAACACAGAGTGGAACTGCCATAGGCAGAGGTGAGAATCCCTGCTGCCCACTTCAAGTTTAACAGCAGGGAGCTCTAACCTCTCCATCTGAACAGCACATGTATGATTGTGGGAAGGCAGATGTCGGTCACAGAAACATGAGAGGTGGAAATCTGGGAGTACTATAAAAAACCAACAAGCTTCACAGGGCCATCTCACTGCCTCCTCTGAGACACTGCCCTCATTTTCCCCAGGGCCACTCCATATTAGTTACCGATTGCCTATCCCAGTCCTGGAGATCCCCCTTCCCCTGATCTGCCAGTTCATATCATACCTAATCTGCACCACCCCAGCTACCACAGTTCTGGAAATCCCACCTTACCAACTCTGCCAGTGTTCATCAAACCCAACCAAGAACAACCCAGCTATTCCAGTCCTGGCACAGAGATGAGGGTCATATAAGCACCTAGACAGACACACACCCCTTGCCAGTGCACTTCAACTCTAACCTGACAAGACACCTCTAGAGTGGAGTTCCTCCCTGATGCCCATTCGTTTGAAGAGGCTGTCACCACTGGGAGAATGGATGGCACAGGATTGTTGATGGACTGCAGAGGCTCTCACTTATAGGTCACTACTTCAAATCCAGCCCCAGATGGGAGTGAGCAAGAGTTGTTACTATCACTCTTCACAGTTTGGAGGGTCATGTAAAACGAGTCTAGTGGTTCTCAGCCCAGTTCCTCATGGACAAGTGACTGCAAACCACAAATGGTGCTGATTAGCACCTTTTTAACATTCACAGCAGAGGCCAATAATTGGATTGGCCATAGAACCCCACTTGCCCTCTTGCCTCTAAAGGTGGTCCACTCCATGTCAAGGTGTAGGCACACTGGTAGGGAAGCTTTCACTGGCACTGCCCAGACTGTACCATTTCAGTCTCCAGGGATTATCAACCCAGCATCTTTCAGTGGCACTAAGTCTTTATCGGAGAAAGAAGGCACAGGAAGGGAAAAGAAACACACACGGACAAGCAATGTTTCTCTGATACTCAGCATAAAAATCTAATCAAAATTGTACCCCACTGGTGATATGAAAAGCACCCTGCCAAGTCAGTAATAAATATAAAATTCAAATCTTACACTTCTACAGTGTATCATCTCTCATCCCACAGCACTTTACACATTATTAGGAATGAGTTGAATCTCCAAATCAGAACAGATTTGTACATGAAACTAACATTTTTGCTGGATTCATATTTATTCAGATTACATCCTTAGAAGCAAGTCAGATAACTTGCTTAAAATGGCCACAATAACATGGTGGCAGCCAATTTAAATAGGCTGCAACTCCTTCCTTCTGCCTGACTCTTTCCCTACAGCCTGTCTCCCAGAGAACGCCATCTGTTCCATCTCTCCTCAACTACCGCACTCCACCCCATCCCTCTTTCCCTCCTTCTTCTGGACAGGGAAAGATGAACTGACATTTTTGGGGTGTTTAAACAGCTGCTCTGGCCTCCAGTGGGTTCCTATCCCTAGTAGTGCAACTCCACTGAAGCCAGGGACATCTCCTTCCCTGGGACCGCTGGATGTGAGGAGGACTCAGTGGAAATGGCAACACAGCCCAAGGTTGCGTTGTCTCTTCTAGAGAATTACTGCAGAGGAGATGATGCTTGTCCCCTCAGCTTCCCCCCAGCCCATCCCTTCTCAATTCTCTGTATAGACCGTAGGCCTACAGACCACACTCCACAGAGACAAGGAGGCAGCACGGTTAGTGCATTGGTTAGTGCAAAGTGACAACTGTCTCTCCCCTGCAACTCAAAGGGCGAGCAGTGGGGAAGATATCTACATGTATATCTTTGGGAATGGGGAAGACAAAGGTTGAGAGAGACAATCCAGCTTCTAATTTCCAACAGCAGCAACCAGCTGCCCATGGCTCACAACCTGAATATCTCCCACTGAATCCAACACTGAGTGATCAGCATATTTTTGGGATGAATCTAGCAGAACCATTCAGCTGTGGAATTATTATAAGTACAATACTAACAATATGCTTGTACAGTACAAAACGCAAAAACAGAGCCCATCTCTGGACCAAAGAGCTCACAAGCTAAAAGGCAGATGCACAGAAGACAGGCTGTATTAGGAAACAACTTCAGACTTGTTCATAGCAGGGAGGTTTTGCAAAAATTTCCCATCATTGCGAACAGTGGCTTAGTTCCATTAGTGTTAGCATTACTGGGAGCCCTGGTATAGAGGGGCTGCAGCCAGTCTTTCAAGCACCATATCATCTAACCCTGCTCAGAGTAGGTCTAAATGACACAGGGCTAAATTTTCAAAGAGCTCATGAACAGAATTTTAAAGTGCTCAGCACCCACAGTTGGAGCCAGATTTTCAGAAATGCTCAGCACCCAACATGCTTGTGGGTGCTGAGCTCTTGAAAATTCTGGCCACTGAATTAGAAAGGCAACACTCCATCTATGCTACGGCTACCAACGTTGCTGGAGGACCTAACGGTGTTAGTAATGGCAGGAAATGCTTGGGAGTCACCTAATTGGAATCGATATGAGCAATCACTCGAAGAAAAAACAGTTACCTTCTCGTAACTGTTGTTCTTTGAGATGTGTTGCTCATATCTATTCCAAACGCACCCGCCTTCCCCTCTGTCGGAGTAACCGGCAAGAAGGAACTGAGGAGGCGGAGGGTCGGAAGGGTCATATATTGAGCACCATGGAGGTGCCAGTCCAGGGGGCTCTACAGACAACCCAATGGGTGCTGCTAGGGGAAAAACTTTCTGACGACTGTGCATGTGGCACACGCACATCTAATTGGAATGGATATGAGCAACACATCTCGAAGAACAACAGTAACGAGAAGGTGACTAACAAGGCTTCAGAGACTTGGAATGTTCATTAATTCATTTCTTGTGGGTATTGCAGAAGGAACGAGTATTTAGGATGCGAAGGACCCAGCGGTCCGATGTTATTTGGGACCATGCACGGTAGAAGTGGGACAGACAACTGAAAAAACACAGGGAAGGATCTGGTGTTGAGACAGGTGCTCTGTCCTAGTGCACACCTTCAAAATGTCTGTTTTGAGCCCAATGTTGGGCTCTAGCCCTGTCCGGACCGGGGGGTGGGAGAGTTTGCACCTGCCATTCCTACCCCTGCACCTGTAGAAATCCTGCCTGTGGCGAGAAGGATAAGACTGCTGTTGCGGCAGTTGGGGCTTAAAGGGCTTTCGTTGGGTTGCCAGGGTGTGCATACCCAAAGATTTCATTGTCGCCCTGGAGTCCTTGAGGCTATGCAGTCTGGAGTCCATCTGTTCAGCAAACAGACCCACCAAAACATAGTTTGCTGAACCAATGGCGGGAGCCCCGAGGCCTGAAGCCATGAGTTACGCCTTATAGCTATCCCTGAGGACAAGCTGCGCGCTGCAGAGTTCGCAGCATCCAGTGAGGCCTGAAATGAGGTCTGTGCCACCGCTTGCCCTCTTCGACAATTGCCCCAAATTCCTCCCTGGACTTTGCTGGTACCAGCTCCCTAAACTTCAGCATTGAGTTCCAGGAGTTAAAACTGTTTCTGCTCAGGATTGCCTGCTGGTTGGCAATCCTGAGTCGCAAGCCCCCCATGGAGTATACTTTGTGTCCGAATAAATCCAGTCGCTTGGCGTCCTTTGACTTAGGCGGTGGGGCTTGCTGTCCCTGCCTTTCCTTTTCATTCATCGCAGCCACTACCAATGAGCAACGCTGCGGGTGTGTGAACAGGTAGTCAAACCCCTTGGAGGGTACAAAGTACTTCCTTTCCACACACTTAGCGATGGGAGGGATGGAGGTCGGGGTTTGACAAATGGTCTTTGCATTGGCTTGTATAGTTTTGATGAAGGGTAGAGCGACCCTGGATGGCGCTTCTGGTGCCAGGATGTCCACCATAGGGTCCTCTGATTCTACCCCTTCTCGGCCTCCAGGTTCATATTCTGTGCCACCCTGTGCAGGAGTTCCTGGTGGGCATGGCTATCTATAGGGGGCGGCCCCGAGACGGAAGTGCTCGCCACCGCCTCGTCCAGGGAGGATGACGAGGATGCTAGGGTGGGAACTAGGTCCTCCTGACCCCCTTGGTCCTCATGGACCTCCTGCCCCACCTCTAGTTCCATGCCAGCCACTCCAGGGTCTGGCTCAGGAACAGGGGTGGGTTCCAGGGGAGGTGGTGCGACCACTGACTCCTCTGCACCCCAGGGATGGGACGACTGGCTGCTGCCTCCAGCCGCCTAGGTTTGGACACCACCTAGCGTGAAGCCTGGGACTGTGCGCCCTGGGCCTGGTGGTATGCCCGTGGGGTCCAAAATGGCCACTGCGCTGGTCCATGCCACTGCACCCACGTCCAGTCTGTCCTGCACCGACTTGTGCTGGGGCTGCTGAGAATGTTTGGAAACCGTCTCCAAGCCTGAAGATGGGGACCAAGACTGCAATGGCCATGGCGGTGCCAAGCGCAGCTGTGCTGGGGAGCGGTGCCTCGAGGCTGGGGAGCGGTGCTGTGACCTGGATCGGTATCACGATCTGGAGCGGTCCCGCGAGCGGGGTCTGCACATAGAGCCAGATCAGTGCCAATACAAACGGTGCCAAGATTGGGACCTACTTCGTGAAGGCTATCAGCGTCCTGAGCAGGAGCACTGGAGGGACCTGGATCGGTGCTGTGAGTCTGCTCGGTGCCGCGAGAGGGAGCGGTGCCGGGACTCCGAGCAGTGCCTTGCTTCTGCAGTCTGAGTCGAGGGCGGAGCATCGCCGGCTTTCCTCAGGACGGTACCACCCGTTGCAGTATCGGAGGCTTAGCGTGGAGGGACGGAGACCTCAGTGTTATCATCACAATGAGTTCTCTTGCAGCCTTAAAGGTGTCCAGGGTAGAAGGCAGTTCTACCTCCTCCACCACCTGGCATGGGGAGTCCAAATGCACTGGACTCAACTGTCCCCCTCGCGGGGCCAAAGTCAATGGTGCAGGCTCCAAAGTTTTCGGCACTGGGGGGCTCCTTCCTGGGACGCACCCCATTGGCCGCCTTCAAAGGGGTGGGTCCTGAAGTCAGGGAACCACTCCTCCCCTGCTTCCGATGCCACTTCTGCGCTGGCGAATAGGATCTGTGCTGGGCTGTTCCCATAGGCTTCGGTGCCAAGGAATGGCGATGCTGAGGGTCTCGACTAGAGTCCTTCCGCAGTGCTGCTTCTGCAACTACCGCCGGGGCACTGAGCATCGAACTCGATGCTGGGTCCTGTCCCAATGCAGGTTGTGGTCTAAGTGCCACCTCCATAAGGAGCTGCTTCAGTCTAAAATCCCACTCCTTTTTGGTTCGGGGATGAAAACCCTTACAAATCCTGCACTTTTTGGACTGATGCCCTTCCCCCAGACACTTTAAACAAGCATCATGGGGGTCGCCCGTTGGCATGGACTTGTTGCAGGACTTGCAGGGCTTGAATCCCTGGGACTTAGGCATGTAAGTCCCCCAGGGAGAACACAGTCAGGGTGGAGGGTAAACCCCCCCAACCCAACAACTAACTAACTAGCTAGACCTACACTAACTATGAACTAACCAACTATGGAATACCATCAGTAGAAGCTAGGAAAACGTGGAGAGCTTGCAAAGCAAGACGCCACAATTCCAACGACTGTCACTGGCGGCAAGAAGGAACTGAGGCGGCGCCGGATCAGCAGGGTCATATATTGAGTGCCCTGGAGGTGCCACTCCAGGGGGCTCCACAGCTGACCCAACGGGTGCTGCTAAGGGAAAAACTTTCTGACGACCGTGCACGGGGCGTATGCACACCTAATTGGAATCGATATGAGCAATCACTCGAAGAAGAATGGTCTTTTCAGAAAGATGGACGAAATCCCCCCACTTGGGACTTTTAAAACTGGACTGGAGAGAACACTCGAAAATTTATTACAAGGAGTATCATACATTTGCTAGTGTTTTGGCCATGAGATAAATCAGATGATCAGACAGGTCTTTTCCACCTCTGCCTGATATCTCGGGAAAAGGGATATTCATTTCCACACCTGTACAACAGGAACATTAATTCTTCCTTTCTTTCACTTTATCTTGTCTATTTAGATTTTAAACTCTTGGGGACAGAGACTGTCCCTTACTATGAGTATGTACAGCACTTAGTGCAATGGGGCCACAGATCTCTACTGCAATTTTGACAATAATAAAACAATAATTGTTTAATCAGACTGGTTGTTCGTTCTGGTGAAACCCACATAACTTAAATGACTAATAGAGGATGCCTTTTTTAAAGATTCAACACCCTGGCCCCTTCAATGAAGTGCTCACATTAATAAATTAATTTACTCCTCCCACAGTGACAGGAGAGACCAGAGTTTACATTCAGATACTGCTACAGTAAAAAAGAAGCAAAATAAAAAACAAAATCCCAAAAGCCTGTCAGGACTATTTTATTTATCCATCGAAAAGAAGCAAAAAAAAAAGAGAGCCCCACTCATTTAAAAATAATTTGCAGGGCATCTTTAATACTGTGTGAGATACTGAGCACTCTTAGATTGAAGTAAGGTAGGACACAACACCAGGCACGAAAACATGAGAAGATAACAAGAATGGAGTTCCAAGCCTGGCTCTGAATTTTTTTCTTGCCTGCGCAGGTATGAGGGCCTTTTACCACAGTTACACTCCACAGAAAAATATAGGGTTAATAGTGGAAATGCAGAGAGAGAGGACGGGGGAGGGGGAGAAATTCTCTGATTACCTGCAGGAGAATCCATATATTTATCATGCACATACTATGAATTCTTTCTGTGTACTCTAGAGAGAGAGAGACCACCCTGCCACTGCAGGTTGTTAGAATATTTGCATATGTTAATTGCAGTGTCAGTATATTTGCATATGCTAATCACAGAAGCAATGTTTGTACCCACTGTGCTCACTTGTTTAGGGGGAAATGGCTGCATCTGACTATACCTGTACCACGCTGATGTCACATGGAGCTATTTCCAGCCCAGTTACCATGGAAACCACAAGGCCTCAGCACCAGTTAGCAGTTCAATATATAATTTACTTTTTTTTTTCCATCTAAGTGTTTGGGATTCAAACACATAAGCCACTAAAATATAGATATCTATTAAATGCTCTTTTAAAATGCGTATGACACATTTGAAGAACAACAATTTAATGGTAAATCCAGTTTTCTACAGAAATCAAACAAACAAAAAGAAACACTTCAAAGGGAAAAAGAGATGCTACAGTTTTAGGAGGATTTCACAGGTATGTCACCGTTTGAAGGAAATGAAGAGACTCTTTTCCCCCAGCATATCAGCCTAGAACAGAGTAGTGGAGCTACTGCAGTGGATCAGGCCATTGGTTCACCTAGACTGCTATCCCATCAACTGCAAGTGACTTGTATCTGATGCTTCAGAAGATATAATGCACCTGACCAACTGTGCAGTGGGGGAAGGGAGCATGAAAGATCTTTCCTGGTCAGTTTATGCTCAGAAGCATGAGGTTTGAGCACCTTTCTATTATTAATGTTAGCAGACATGACTACAAATGTTACTAGTCATCTTAAAGCTAATCAGCCTCCTTTTGAAAGTCAGCCACAGTATCTGTCTCCACGACCTTTTGCAACCATGAATTCTTCTGGGTGCCTATACACTGCATAAAGAATTACTGTTTTCTCAAAATCCTGTAGTTATGGATGAAATCACTTGCCCAGTTTTCAGATGCTTATATCTTTCTGGGGAAAAAACCCAAACACATTATTCTTTGGGCAGATAATTGTGCCAAGTCCAAAGGTTATTTTAAAAGTCTGGCAGACATTTTTGAGATATACAAGAGTGAGGGGAAGAGAGGGTATTTTTAATTAAGTAATTTTTCAGATGCTTTTTCTGTGTTCAGATAGCTTTAAAAATATATATAATTCTTACCAATGACTTAGTGTTAGAAACAACAAATCTTTCTCTCTCACACACGCACACACCCCCACCCCCAGAAAGGGACAATTAACACCAAAGAAAAACCCAACCACAAGAGACACAAAGCAGTCATGCAGGATGGGGGAGAGAGGCTTGGTATTTTAAAAATTGCTTTTGGCAATCTAGAGTCCTGAACTGCACAACAATTAGCAGATGGAACTGGTCAAAAGAAACTACCTACTGCACAATCATTTCCATTTCCTTTGGATCGGAACAGGCAGATTTTTTTGAAAATTTCCACTTTATTTTTACCTTTTTTTTTTTATTTGAAATTGCTAATTTTTGAAAATGAAATATTTGGATTCTGAAATGGAAATTTTTCAAAATCAAAGATTATTTTTGATTTTGAGAAAGCTTCTACTTTGCAGCTAAGCTGAGTATTCTAACGCAACAAATACAAAAAACAAACCCTAAAAGTTACAATCAATACCAAAATAAAATAAAATAAACCAATTGGTTAGCTGGACTAGCTGCCCCCCACTCCCACAACCTATTCCACCCAAAACAAATGAGCCACCTGGTCGTCACAGATGTTCACAAGACAAACAATGACTGAACACAAAGGGAAGGAAAACAACTACAGATTAATTAATAATATCGGGAGGAGAGGTGGAGCAGGGGTCCTAAGAAAACAGTCTCTTATTTTTGAAATACAATATTGGCAACCCTTGCCCCACCCTGCAAAACCTGCAGCAAATGTCAGGCCCGGAGGAGAGAACCTGGCTCAGTTCAGGGATGACTGGCAAAGAGGCAGGTCTGCCTCTCTACATGAGGGGAGCATCACTACAGGCCTGATGGTCAGGAAATCTACAGGGGAGAAACACAGCATCCCTGACCAAGAGAGACTGCTGAGGAGACTGGGGAGCACGCAGCAGTGAGTGAACTGTACTATTTGACTATAAATATACTGTGGGGCTAGGTCCCTCCTATCTTTTATCCGCCCAGAGGGACCTAAGGCCATGGCAGGGCACTGCAAAAGGTCTACAACGGGGCACTACTCCAGGTGAGCCACTACAAACTGTTTAGCCTATAGGGGCCATTCCCCAAACTGAAGGTGTAGGAAGTAGCCCAGGGCAGTGGACTTAGACTCTCTGCCAGGACAACCCTGCTGGTGCTGCTTCACTCAGGGCCCTGGGCTGGAACCTGGTGGACAGTGAGGGCTTGGGCCCCCTGACCACACCATCTTCAGGGTTGATGCTCAGATGCATATGGAGGGTTCCTGGTGTAAGGTTAAGAACCAGGCATCTCTGACATGGAAGTAAGTGGCTGGAAGTCAGGTGTGCTAACTGCTAACCTGCCCTGCCCTCTGAGCACCCTATCACAGAATTGGTAGAGAATGCGGGCTGATACCCTAGTCCGGGCATAAGGGAGTCGGGTAGGGTGGGGGGGAATAATAGTCAAACAACTGCAGCAGTTGATCTGTAATCTAACAGCCCACCAGTAGCAGGAGCTGGCACAAGGGGTGGTTACGATACTACTGCCGTCCATTACAGCAGAGCCAGCAAACCTCAACCCAGCCCCGGTCACTGCCCCTCTCAGGCTTACTAAGAAGATCCCAAAGCCTTCCTCAAAACCTTTGAGCAAGTGGCCACGGCAGCCCAGTGACCCCTAAACCAATGAACTATTTTGCTGGCACCATACTTCACCAGGGTGGCGAAAACCACATATCACACCTGGGACCCTGTTGTGGCCCAAGAGTATGCACAGGTCAAAGCAGCCATTCTTGATGTCTTGGACATCTAAGAAGATACATTCCAGCAACACTTCTGCGACGTGCCCCACACCACCGAATGAGAAAGTGGGCCTTGGAACCCAACAACTTGAGGAGCTTCAACCCACTCCCCCCTCACCTAGGCTCAGGAGAGCCCAAGGATTGAGGAGCTGATGGATATCCCGGACCAAAAGTCCGGAGCGGTCAACCTGGAGCCCAGTCCAAGAGACCACCGACCCAATGGAGTTTAAGAACGGAATATTGCTGGTTCCCAAACTAGGGTGATCCCACATAGAGGGGACCTTCTGAACATCCAGAGAAGGGCTCAGTTGCAACAGCAAAGACCAAAACAGGTGTTTTGCATGTGGCCACCTGGGGCACTGGACCTTAAATTGCCCTGATATGGAGTACAGCTTTGGCAAGATCTGGACCTCTGGGGCCTGAGCTCAACAAGGAAACCCTGCAAAATTGACCACCCCCATAAGGGTGAATGGTATAGAAGTGGTGGGGTTCATGGACTCATGGTGTGCTCAGACCATGGTACAGAGTTCTGTGGTCCCAAACCCTGAGTTGAACCGGGCCACCATCCAGTTACAATGTGTGCATGGGGACAGGAAATCTTATCCCCGCATTCAAGTGACTAATTGGATGAGCGTACAAAGTCTCTGATGGTTGGCCTGGCCCCAATCGTTACCTATCCCATTATTATCGGGCAAGACTAGGATTATTTTGGGAAGTTGTTAAAAGTTTATGCGACCCTCTCTGGACATGGCAGCCTCTCTACCTCCAGCCTAAGTTCCGCCTAAATTGGTGTACCTTGCAGGTGAGGGATCCTGTTCCAACCCAATGAGACATGCATCCGACGAAGTGGGTATTCACCCACGAAAGCTCATGCTCCAATATGTCTGTTAGTCTATAAGCCACAGGACTCTTTGCTGCAACCCAATGAGGAGGCCCCTCCTTAACCTGAGTTGGAGATCCCAACCCAGTTCTCCTACTTTGTTGAAAAACAACAGGCAGATGATATGCTGAGCTGAGCATGCATCCAAGTGGCAGTGGTAAATGGGGAGTCCATCAAGCTGAACTGATCCCACACTTTGAAATTCAAGGCAACTGCCTATATTGCCTTGAGAAGGACAGCAGACCAAGGAAGTTCAAAACCAGATTCTGGTGCCCCCAGCTTATCGGAGGGAGGTTATGTGGTTGACCCATGCCATACCCTTTGCAGGGAGGGAGAGGACGCTAGCTTGAATTCTAGTCCATTTTGGGGGGGCTGGAGTCTATGAAGACGTTCTGAATTTTTGTGCCTCATGTCCTGGGTGTCAACTCACAGCCCCTCAGCCAACGGAGATAGCTCTCTTGGCTCCCTTTTCACTATTAAGCACACCCTTTGAGTGCACTGGACATAATCCATTGCATGGAAAAGAGCACCACAGGCTGCCAGTTCATTTTACTAGTGTGTTCTATGAACTTATGGTTACTATGGGAGATCAGAACAGATCAGGGAACAAATTCTGTCCCAGACAATGAGGCAACTGTGTCAGTTGTTGAAATTCAAGACCCACAGAACATTCATCCACCAGCCCCAGACAGAGAGTTTGGATTCAACAGAACACTACAAAACTATGCTCAGGAGCTTTGTTCTTATGGATGTCTGACACTGGGACCAGTTGCTTCCCACCCTCCTGTTCGCTGTATGAGAGATACCACAATCCTCCACTGGCTTCTCGATGTTCGAGCTGTTTCTTTGGGAATCAACGACAAGAGATTTTAGACCTCATTTGAGAAATGTGGGAAGAACAACCACCTCGAGCCAATAACATGGTACAGTACATCCTTAACTTGCAAGAGAAGCTTGAAGCTTTACGCTCATTCACCAAAGAGAACCCCTTACACGCCCATAGCACCCAGAAAGCAGCCTATAATAAAAAGACCTGCTTCCGGATGTTTCAACTCAGTGGTCAGGTTCTCTTGCTATTGCTCAGTTCCATATCAAAGCTGCTAGCCTGCTGGCAGGGACGATATGAGGTGATACAATGGGTGGAGCTGTTGACTTACAAAATTCCACAATCAGACAAGCAAAAGCTCCCACAATTTTACCATGTGAATCTTTTAAAACCATGTAAAGCCCAAGAAAGCTTGCTTATAGCCCTCTACCCACCAGAACCCAAATTAGGCCCTAGGCTGCTGAGACCTCAAAGCCAGGGATGGTCAAAATCAGAAGCAATTTAACTCAGAATAGAGGACCCAAGCCCAGCAATTGATCACCATTTTCTCACCAGTGTTCTCTACCCAACCTGGGTGGATCCATTTAAATGACCCAGAATTTTTCAGATTGAACCTGGACTTAAGGTCAGAGAAAACCCACTACTTCTTCCCTGGAAACTGAGGGAAACCATGAAGTAAAAGCTCCAAATCGATGCTAGATTTGAGAGTAATCATATAGCCTTTTAGCAACTAGAGAAGATCAGTAGTGCTGGTCAACGCGATATCAAAATTTGATGAGTACCCTATGCCTCGCATTGACGAACTACTTGACCAGCTAGGTGAGGCAGAGTACATTACCACCCTGGATCTGACCAAGGAGTATTAGCAGATCCCCCTAACATCTGAATCCTGGGGGAAGGCGGGTGGGGGGGGGGGGAACCAGCCTTTTCCACCCTTTTTGGTCTCTTCCAGTTCTGGACAATGCCCTTTGGGTTACATGGGGCTCAGCCACATTCCAACAACTGAGCTGTGCCCTCCAAACCCATAACCATTACACCATTGCTTACCTAGACAATTTAATCTACAGTCAAAACTATCAAGACCACCTAAAACATGTAACTGCTCCCCAAGGGAGCCAGCCTGACAGCAAACCCTGCTAAATGTCACCTGCCAAGAATGAGACAACCTATCTCAGGTACACTTTGAGGAAAGATACTGTGTGAGTCCTGTTTCAGAGTAGCAGCCGTGTTAGTCTGTATCCGCAAAAAGAACAGGAGTACTTGTGGCACCTTAGAGACTAACAAATTTATTTGAGCATAAGCTTTCGTGGGCTACATCCCACTTCTTCCGATGCATAGAATGGAACATATATTGAGGAGATATATATACACACACACATACAGAGACCATGAACAGGTGGGAGTTGTCTTACCAACTCTGAGAGGTCAATTAAGTAAGAGGAAAAAAAACAAAAAAACTTTTGAAGTGATAATCTAGATAGCCCAGTACAGACAGGTTGATAAGAAGTGTGAGAGTACTTACATGGGGAGATAGATTCAATGCTTGTAATGGCTCAGCCATTCCCAGTCTTTATTCAAACCTAAATTGATTGTGTCTAATTTGCATATCAATTCGAGTTCAGCAGTTTCTCGTTGGAGTCTGTTTTTGAAGCTTTTCTGTTGTAAAATAGCCACCCGCAGGTCTGTCATTGAATGACCAGACAGGTTAAAGTGTTCTCCCACTGGTTTTTGAGTATTATGATTCCTGATGTCAGATTTGTGTCCATTAATTCTTTTGCATAGAGACTGTCCGGTTTGGCCAATGTACATGGCAGAGGGGCATTGCTGGCACATGATGACATATATCACATTGGTAGATGTGCAGGTGTGAGTCCTGGTGAGCAAGGTCCAGCCCTCCAGACATGTCCCATGCCCTCCTCGAGGAAACAGGTATGCTGGTTTTTAGGACTAGCAGGATACTACCACCGATTTATTCCTGGGTTCTTGACCATTGCAGCCCCTTTCACAGATCTCCTTAAAAATAACAGCCGAAAGAAGATCCAGTGGACCAAGACTTGTGAAGTGGCTTTTCAAATGCTGAAGGCCCAGCTCTGCTGAGAACTGGCCTTATAGAGCCCTGACTTCACCATGAAATTCCTACTACAGACTGATGCCTGGGATGTGGGATTAGGGGCTGTTTTATCCCAGGCAGTGGAAGCAATGAGCATCCCATGCTCTATATTAGACCAAAGTTGTTCCCAAGGGAGAGGGCTTATTCTGTAATCCAAAAGGAGGCGTTGGCAGTGAAGTGGGCTATGGACTCACTTTGATACTACCTCCCGGGCACTCACTTCACCTTAGTCACAGGCCAAGCCTCACTATGGTGCTTTAATGCCACTAACCCCCGAATTATGAGGTGGTACCTGTCCCTCCAGCCTTTCTCCTTCCATGTCCAACACCAGGCTGGAAGAGCCTACCTGAACGCAGATTTCTTTTCGCGAGATGGAGGAGAGCTGATGGAGTCGGGACATACCCCAAATGGGGTCGTAAGGGGGGGGGGGAAATGTGTGATGAAGAGAGAAACCTCATACCAGCACAAAAAGCGTTAAAGAGAGCCTATGGGCCCAGCCAGCCTCACCCTGCTATACCTGCAGCCAGTGCCAGGCCTGGAGGGGGAAGAAAAGGAGAGAATCTGGCTCAGTTCAGGGATGACTAGCAAAGGGGCAGGAGGCAGCTCTGCCTCTCTACATGAGGGGAGCGTGACTACAGGCCTGACAGCTGGAACAGCCACAAGGAAGAAGCACTGTGTCCCTGACGGAGACTGGGGAGCACCCAGCAGTGAATGAACTGTACCATTGGACTATAAAGACATTGTGGGGCTAGGCCCCCCCATCTTATACCTGCCCCGCCCAGAGGAACCTGAGGCCATAGCAGGATGCTGCAAAAGGTCCACAAGGGTGCACTACTCTAGGTAAGCCAGTACAGACACTGTGGACTGTAGATGCCATGCCCCAAACTGAAGGGACATAGGTAGAAAGACTTTGACCAGTGGTCCCCAAACTTTTCATGGTCGCGCCCCTCCTTACCCCTAGCCACATGTCCATCTCCCCCTCCCCCAAGCCGGGGCCTGGAATGGGGCCACGGCTGGGGGAGGAGGTGCCCAGACAGGGGTAAAGGGGCAGAGGCTGGGGCAGCAGCTGGGAGCAGGTATGGGGCCCAGAGCAGGGCCGGGAATGGAGCTGCCGTCAGGGGCTGAGAGCAAAGCCATGGCCAGGGCAGGGGGCAGGCCACGAAGACATGGCTGGAGCTGGGGCTGGGCGCAGAAGCCTAGGGCGGGGGACTGGGAGTCGTTGCCAGGGAAGGGCCAGTGGAGAGCTGGGGGCAGACCTGGGCTGGGTGACACTCCCATCCCTCCCCCCCGAGTGTTCCTCCCCGCCCCCCTATGGGGGGCGAGTCCCACAGTTTGGGGACCTCTGACCTAGACTCTCTGCCAGGAGAACCCTGCCAGCATTGCTTCACACAGAGCCCTGGGCTGGGACCAGGGCCAGCTCCGGGCACCAGCGCAGCAAGCAGGTGCTTGGGGCGGCCAACGGAGAGGGGCGGCACGTCCAGCTCTTCGGCGGCGGGTCCCTCTCTCCCTCTCAGAGGGAAGGACCTGCCACCGAAGAACGACGCGGCGGCGGTAGAGCTGCCACCGAAGTGCCACCGATCGCGGCTTTTTTTTTTTTTTTGCCGCTTGGGGTGGCCAAAACGCTGGAGCTGGCCCTGGCTGGGACCCCATGGAGAGAGAGGGCCTGGGCCTCTCTACCACACTTCCTTAAAGGCTGAGGCCCAGATGCATGTGGAGGATGTAAGGTCAGGAACCAGGCACCTCTGCCAGGGAAGCCAGGAGCTGGAAATCACTAGGTGCACTAACCTCTAGGCCGCCCTGCGTGCAGAGCACCCTATCACAGGTCCATGCAAAATAATTAACATCTAAAAATTATTTAAGGGACTGTTCCTCAGAGAAATCATGGTGTCGGGGGGCCACTGGGCACCATCTAGAGATAAATGTTAAGTTTTTTCTTTTTTCCCCTTTGAGTTATTTTAACTATAGAATTCAGCATAGCCAGTAATAGTAAGTATTTAAAATCCCATCATTTTGCCCCAGCCTTAGGACAACTCCTGGAAAAGTACAATAAAAGAAGTGTAATAAATTAGATAAAATTTACTAAACCTAAAAGTTGGGTTTCCCTTCTTCCATTTCTTCGGCTCATTTTACCACTCCCCAGACGCTCTCATTTTTTCCCTTCTTTTCTTTGATAGGCAGCATCTCCTTTCCTTTTCTTCTCTCATTCATACTCACACCCATTCTCTATTGCCCAACTCCTTGCTCTTTCCAACGTTACATGGGTTCATCTCTTCCTCCTTGTTCCTTGCTGCTACCTGTTCCCTTGCTCCCCACACTCTCATCTCTTTATCACCCTTGCTCCCACTTGCATTGCATTGTCTCATTAAAATCCTCCCCTGGCTCTCTAATACTAATACCTGACACTTATATAGCACTCTGAGAAGATGAACTAATTAACAGCTACAGTACCTCTCTGAGATCAAAGTATTTTCCTTATGAGGAAATTGAGACAGTTTGAATGACTGGGCCTAGACCATACAGAAAGTCAGTATCAGAGCCAGGAATAGAACACAAGTGTTCTCTAGGCTCTCATACAGTGGTTGATTCATTAGACCAGCTTCCTCCCTATCGCCCCTCACTTTATAGTCAGAAACCAAATTGGCTGCTCAGCAAATAAAAGGCTTAGGCCAAGTCTACACTAGAAATTTTTGATGGTCCAGTAGTGTCAGAGATGCAGTTTTTATATTTTTAATGATATTTCTATGCTGACAAAAGCCCTAGTGTAGAGGCAGTTATACCAGCATAAGAATGCTTTTGTTGGTAATAGCGTAGTCCCCTAAGTGAAATAAGCTAAGAGCATTTGTAGGTATAGCTATATCAGCAAACATTTTCTAGCGTAGGCTCAGCCTTAGCCACAGGCAAGTGATTGGTAATCACTGGGGCCTGGATGGTCCTCCCTAAAACCATGAACCCGTCTGGCATCTCCTAAAACTCAAGACAGCTGGAGCTGCCACCCAGGTGGCTGTACTGAGGATCGGGTAGCTCACATATGGTTTTCTTCTGAAGGAGGTGGGACAGCAAGAATCAGTGAAATTCTCAGCCCTAGTGACAGGTTCATGTTGTCAAGGCTCCGCAAGGAAAAAAGTGTTTTTTTAAATATATGTGTTTAAATTTGTTACATTAAAGGCAAGATTGCTCCTGGTATTTACAGGATTCCAAAATTAGGGGTGCACAGTGCTGGTAATATGATAAACAGTGTTTCTCCCCAAGTTATGGTTTGAATCCAGCCCAGATAAGCAGTGACCCAAAATTGCCATCTGATGGCAAGTCCATATACTTAAAACAATCTGCACATATGGAGATAACATGGAGGGGTAAGTTAGATAGGTCATGTCCTAACATGCAGCCGAGCTCTAAATTGTGAACGAAACACAGCTGCATTTGAATGTATGACCAAAGTCCTTTGCATTTACTCCCAGTTTAGGAAAACAAGTCCCTCCAGGAAACCGTACAGAAAAATCCTACTTTATGAATGAGAATTTACATACAAAAGAGTCATGGAATATAAGGCTGCCTTTCCCCATATTATCTATAATACAGCCACAATGTACATATACATCAAGGCATAAGAATATAACATTATACAAAATGTATGTGTAACATGTCCAAGTTACTGTGGACATATTAAAATCTCCTGCTTTCTGTGAATCTAGTAATTGCCACCTAATAATGGCTGTATTAATATAAGTGGGTTTTTTTAATATTGCAGCATCGAATTATAACTTACTCCTTAGCCCAGTAAGTCCATCATTTTGCTGACCCACAACAGCAGTAACTCCCTTAGTTATTATAAACAGTTCCCCTCTTCATTCCTCTTTGGGTGGATGAAGCTATTCTCATCTCAACATCCCAAAGCACCTGAGGCATATGAGGATCCAGCATAGCCAGGCTCCTTGCAATGCATTACTACAATGCACACGTGTTCCTTGAACACGGCTTTATTCTCCTCTCTCCCAAGTGCATTTGTGCTTCTTTTCAGTTGCAGGTGAAATCTCCCCATCTCAGAAGACTTTCTTAAGCCTCACCTAGGGCCTGGCAACAATCAGCTCCTGGGATGGGAGTAAGGAGACAGAGGCACTAAAGGGTTAAGAGCTTTTTAAACAAAAGTTAATGTTTATGAAAGAGAAATTAAATAGAGGGTTGCACTTTGTAGCTTGCGTAGGCTGAGATCATTGCACCTGTCAGGGGCTCCTTGCATCCCCCATTTCCACCCCCACAAGCTCCCTGTGTGCTGTGTGCCACCCTCCCACCCCCTCTATTTCAGGGACTCCCTGAAACTCCCCCCACCCTTTCCCTCACTCCCGAGGCTGTATGTGTGTCTCCCCCCTTGCCCCTCTCCCATACTACTTGTCCCCCATTCTCTTCCCACACAGCAGAAGTTCTGTGTTAAGTCTCACTTCACTCAGCCAACTAGACACAGCTTAGCCAGGCAGAACATGGGAAGGCACTGTGTACCGCAGTGCCTCTCACGCCTGACCTGCAGGAACCCCTGCCATTCCCATGCTGTCCGCTTCCCACACAGTTAAGTGCAACTCCATCTTGACCTGCAGCAACTGCTCTTGTGCCACTCTTAGGGCCCTCCACAGCTTCACAAATACAGCTTAATACTCACCCACAGCTTAATAAATACTGCTTAGCCCTTCTACCACTCGTCATGTTTTTCATGCTCTTCATACAACTTTTAATTAATGGCACAACTTACTATTCAAATCATGTCCCCTCAGCTCTATCAATATACCTCAGTTCTGACCTGCAGCAGTACAATACTTTTTTTTTTTTTAAATCTTGGTACTTTTCTTAAAATTATATCCCATAGTGATTTCCAAAGTTTTTGAATTTATTTTCATTCTGACGTGACAAAAACCTTTAGAAAAATTTTAATTTAATTAAATAAATAAATTGAGACTCACCCCAGTGCTTGGTGGTTAGGGCACTTAGCTGGGATGTGGTAGACCCAGGGTCAAATCCATATTCCAAATCAGGCAAAGGGCAGGGATTTGAACGTTGGTCTCCAACATCCCAGGCAAGTGCCCTAATCGCCAGGCTGCTGGCCATTGTAGACAGACATACACCCTTCCCAATTAAACTGTTATTGAAAGAATAAACATTTTGGTTTCGATGCATTGTTATTTACTGACAAAAAATGTTTAGTCGGAAGATTTCTAACCAGCTCTAAAACACACACACACTCGCTCTCTCTGTCTCTAAAACAGCAAAGGGAGAGAGAAATTAAGAAGAGAAAATGTTTTCAGATGAGATTTGAAATACAAGGGAGAACCAACAAAGCAGAGAGACAGAAAATCTGTTCCAGAAAGCAGTGGCTGCAGAGAAGGCTTTTGCACCAACCGAGGGGAGATTGCACTGCAAGGCAGAGAGGAGATCTGTGCTAAACAAGCACAAGGAAGGGGGATAGACAGAAGAGGTGAACAATATCTATACTGTGGCCACACTGAAACTGGGTCACTATATGTTCTGCCTTAAGACACAAACCTGAACTGGATGGATGGACGGACAAGGGTATCCCCATCCTAATCTCTAATTTCTATAATTCTGTCAGGAAATCTGGGACTCCCTGGTTGCTTGGGATATTAGAGACAAGTGAAGTTCTATTAATGCAGGCACGGATTGGACCATCTGAGATGATGGCTCCAAGAACCAGTCTTGGTGGCCATAGGAGGTAGATGCACAGAATGATACAATGAATAACTTATACAATTGAGAAAAAACAGGCCAGGAGCTTAGCAGGATTAGATATTTATATGGCTAATGTAACATCCACAGTGACATTAGATAAGAAAAAAATTATAAAGGGATATTAACCCTCATGTTTCAGGGTATAAGCCAGCCACTAACTGAGGGGTGTTGAGAAGAAACTTCCCTTCTGGGCTGGTTATGCCAAACTGTCCACTATGGGGTTTTCCTGCACCTACCTCTGAAGCATCTGGAACCAGCCACCAGAGACAGGATGCTGGGAATAGCTGTAGTATGGCAATTCTTATGTTCCTCAGACGCTATGCTGTGCAGGAAACAAAGAAAGGCTTCTTCACCTTCACCATAGTATCCAGAGTCCCAGTCATGGGAATGATTTCAGGTGGTGAACAACCAGGTTAATCCAAGCTCTTTGCGTCCACTAGCAGAGGCATGCATCTCTCACCACGAGGCATTTTCTCAAGTCTTCCTTTTTCAAGCAAAGTCATTAAGAAGCGTGGAGTGAGACAACTCTGGCAGCATCTGCAGTTCTCAGATTTCCTGGGCCCCAGTCCGCTTGTTTTCAGGACTGAGTATAGTCTAGAGACTTTGCTGGTTAATAATTGCCCTCTAACAATAAATGAAAATCAAGTGTCCATGCTGATTATTTTAGATTGGTCAGCTGCCCTCAATATTGTTGATTGGCTATGGACTACAACACAGTCCGACAGACCTGCTCAAAGTGGTTCCATTCCTTAAGAGAGTTAGCTAAGATTCCATACCCTCTGTGATGGGTTGCCTTCCTTTAAGATGCCACCTAATGTGCTGAGATACCACTGAGCCTGCCTGTTCTGACAGCCTGGGCACCCTTTTTATCTGTCTTACTGAGCCAGGCAAGCCTCCTCCAGCACACACACAGGTAGGGCCACACCCAACTGCAAAACAACACAGACACTGAGATCAGCTCTGGGAAGACTCAGTTTAAGGGACTTGCCCCAGCACTCAGGTGTCCATCTCCCTTGGAGTGAAGACCCAAAAGTATATTGCGAAATCCACCTCCTCCCTCAATGTGGAAGAAGGTATACACAGCCACACACACACTATGAATTGCACAAACGGGGTTGTATGATAAACAAGAAAGTTTATTAACTACAAAAGGTGAATTTTAAGTGGTTAAAGAGATAGCAAACAGATCAAAGCAGATTACTAAGCAAATAAACAAAACACACAAACTAATCTTGTTTCACTAAAGAAACTGGTTACAAATAGTAATTTCTCACCCTAGATATCGTTACAGGCAGATTGCAGAAAGTCTCAAAAGGCAGCTGCACTGGTCTGCAGCTTGAGACCTCAGGTATTATTACTCACAAGCTAGATGCCCTTCCAGCTTGGGCTCAACCCTTCTCCCCCAGTTCAGTTCTTGCTTCCAGGTGTTTTTCAGAGTCTCTTTGGGTGGGAAGGCAGAGGAGAACCTCGATGATGTCATTCCCCTGCCTTATACAGCTCTTGTGTAAGGCGGGAACCCTTTGTCTCCCATTCACTGGCATTCCAAAACGGGGGGAGGGGTATCCAGTACCAGGTGACTCGGACCCATGTCTCTGCATGGCTGTGACAGCCATTGCTGTAGGCTGTCTCGAGCTTCCACAGGAAGACTAAGCTCTTTTACAGTCCATTGTCTTTGCTAATGGGCCATTAGCACTGTCTGGCTTTGTCATTGTTGTACCTGAAGGGCTAGTTGTGGGGTGACACCTAAAGTAACCCATTTGAAATACAGAAACATAGTTAATGTTCCTAACTTCAGATACAGAAATGATACAGGCATACAAATTGGATAATTACATTCAGTAAATTATAACCTTTCCAATGATATCTTACATGAGCCATCTTGCATAAAGTACATCTCAGTTATATGATATCCATATCATAAGCATATTTTCATAAAGAATATGAAGTGTAATGTCACACCCTGCTCATCACCATGGTATCTGATCCCAGAGGGTAATACTGGGCAATTTCTAATCTGCACCATGGGATCTCCACAGGCACCCCTTCTGTTCAACATGGCCTCAAACAAGATGGGTTAGAGAGGAGTTATGGGGATGTGGTGTCTTTCAGATATGGAGGACACCCAGCTCTGTTCTTCTTTATTCTATAGGGGCAAAATCATTATGTCATGCTGGAAACATCCAATTTTGTGAGATATGAAGTTACATTTAGTGCTCGTTCTGCCTCTGCCCATGATAAACTGCTTAGGATGCAGGACACGGCCATAAAAATTATGAGTTCCCTGCAAATCTCAGAATGGTTCACCCCCTCCCCTTACTCAACATACTTACAGATCACTTCGGACACAAATATGGGTTAGATCAAGATCCAGGAAAAAACAAAAGCAGAAGTAGATGGAAAACCTAATGCTGCCTCCAAGACAGGATTCCCAGGGAAATAAGGCACATGGCCGAAAGACGCCACTCTATGTAAAAACCAGTATGGCCCACATTCACCTGAACCCTTCACCCACAGCCTCAGGTCAACAAAAGCACTTGTTCCACTGGCAAGATTTCTCCTTCTCCAAGGCTAGAGAAACACGGGGCTGCAACAGGCACAAGAAGGTAAAAACAGATGGAACAAAGAGCAAAGGAGGATGGGCGATAAAGCTGCCTCTGGAACCTCTGCTCCCCCCTTGGAAGAGGTGAAAATCATAACTCAAAACAGCCAAATAAAAGGGTGGAGGGGTGTAAGAAAATGGGATCCGCTTTCAGAACAAACATTTTAAACACGGAATATGAAAAGGGGCTGGCTTTAGGGTTAGTGCTCTATACTGCCCAACAAGAGAACAGGTGAGGCAGGCAACCATTTTAAATTTACTAAGGAGAACAGCATTTGGGTTCTTTGCCAGGATATTTAAACTCACTGCTAGATCTCTGTCTCACAGCATTCACTATGTTAGATCAGACTAATGACTTGTTGATTTTGAGAGACTATGGTGACTCTGTTGATGCAGGGGGAGAGGAGAGGCAAGGAAGGAGAAGGTGTAATGTACCATCTAGCATGTGCACTCATTTCAGAGGACTAGCTACACACTCCTGTATGTGAGACGCACATTTGATTCACAGTGGGACCAGCACTTGGGAGAACCTGCCCAGTAGTCTGTCAGCATTCTGTGCTAGCACACAGAGGCTTGGATCTGATTTCTGGTTTCACTCCCCTGGAGCAGCAGAGGCCAAGAGCACTATTCTGTAGGGGAGCCCCATCCGTCATTGGAAGGACTGCAGCCATAACATTGCATAATGGAGGGGGTAAACCCTGAGCGTTCCGACAGTGGTCGTACAAGCCTGTTCTGTGCGTTTCTGAGGCGGATTCAGCCTCACACTGCCAGGCTGATAACTCTGCTTGCCTGCATTCCTCCCTTCTGTATTTCATAGAGAGATGGTATCCTTTCCTTTCTTTGCTCCCAGGCATTGGCAAATGGGGAACAAAGGATGAAAGACAAATGCAGAGGGAGGGGGAGCATTTGAGAGCTTGGGAGTGATCTTTAGTAGAAAGAGAGGGGGAGGAAGGAAAAGGAGAGGGAAGGAGGAAGAAGAGAAGAAAGAAGATGCAGAGGCTTGAAAACAACAATATGCAAATGAGGCATAGCAAAATAATTTGTTATTGAGAACTCAAAAGTCTGAGCTGGGGGGGAAAAAAAAAAGCCTTCCTTCCCTCACTGGAATAAGAGAATGATGTGGAGATAAGGGACTCCCAAAACCTTTTCTACCCACCCACCTTGAATTCCACCAACACCCCTCTTCAACATCTGGCCACACAATCCACCTTCTGGAGGAGTAATGCGGGGGAGGAGGGGACCAAGCAAGCAGCAAGCAATATGTGAGCTTTTTCACAGAGCTGTGGGCAAACAGAGCCAGCTGGGTGCTTCTAAAGTGGTGTTTGTAAAACAATCACATTTTGAGCGTCACAGGAGTAGTCCACAGCCACTGCTTTTAGACTACTGTTGCACTTCTGCACACCCCAGAATGGGTTGCATTTCCCCCAACCTTCTGATACCTCCATTGAGACACAACATCCCTGAAAATGAAAGCCTCTCACTGGCCACAAGCAGACCCAGACCACACGAGCTTGTGTTCTTGTCAGCCATCAAGCTAAGCAGAATTAGGCCTGGTCATTACTTGAACTGGAGACTTCTAAGTGAAACTCAGGTTCTGCAGGAAGCTGTGATAGTGCCTCAGCAGCTGACACTTGTGACCCGTGACACTGAACCCGTGGCTTTAGGGACACTACATTGCTGAAGGTGCAATCTTTCTTATGAAATATGAAGTTGAGACTCCGTTCACTTGCGTTCATTATATATACCTTGGTACTTTTTGTAGGAGTGTCATGGCCAAATCCCCAGTTATGCTCTCTCTATTCAACAGGAAAGAGTAGCGGCTGCCACAGGGAACTTGGAGGTAGAATTTCTGGCTTCCACCAACAGTTCTGCTGCTGACTCACCAGATGATGAGTGAACATCACTTTTCAGTACCAGTTAGTGCATACTTTGTAAATAATACTTCCAAATAGCAGCTTCTCTTTTCCTGCTTTCTATTGTCCTTCCTGCCTTCAGGTGCACATTCCTTCCCCAAAAGTTGTCATTACTCCTCATTTACTTGTCTAAGTAAGACTGTAAGTTCCTTGGGTCAGGGACTTTGTAACAGTGGTTGAATCTTAAAAACAAACAAACAAAAACTCATACCCTCACTTTCACTCCTCTGTTCTTCATTTACTCTCCAGCAAAATGAGTCATTATATTTACCTACCACAAAGGAGAACTGAGAGATTTAATATTTGTAAAGTACATAGAAACACAGACCTGTAAGCATTTCAGTGGTGGGTGAAGTAATTTCTGTATCAATGTTGTTTGAAAGGGCTTGGGATTCAAGGAACAATATAAATGTAAGTTTTTGCTATTGTTGGGGGCAGGGAGATGATGGGGGTAAGATCGATGTGGGGGAGGGGGGGACAGCTGGGATGACAGCTCCCACAAAGCAAAGAATCCACCCCAGATGTCCCTGTAACTGCTTGCTGGGTTCTTTTGGACTCACGGAGGTGAGTGAGTGGGTGGGTCAGTCAGTCTTTCTCTCTCTCTCTCTCTCTCACTCACTCACAGCACAATTACACCAGCAGTTCTAGTTCTTTAGCTCCCTCACTCTCCAGAGTAATCCCCTGCCCCAGAGATCTGGGAAGAAAAAAAACACATATCAGGGCTCAGTTCATTCCTGAACCAGGTCTGTGTCATTAAGAACTATCAGCGCAATTGACACTATGACTCACATATCACAATACAGAGGTGGCAGAGATCATGTGGGCTATGGGTAAGGCTGCGAGTTTGTCATGGTCACGGAAGTCGCAGATTCCGTGACTTTCCGTGACCTCTGCAGTGGCCGGTGCACCTGGCCCAGGGGCAGCTCAGGCAGCCCCTGCGCCAGTCGCACCAGCTGCTGCTGGGGCAGTCTCAGGCCACCGCACCCCCTGCCCAGCAGAGTTTGTGTGTGGGAGGAGGCAGGGAGTTGGGGCACGGGATGGGGTGAGGCGGGCTCTGGGCGACGCTTACCTGGGGAGCTCCCTGGAAGCGGCAACATTCCCCTCGCTCAGCTCCTAGGCGGAGGCATGCCCAGCAGGGCCGGCTCCAGGGTTTTTGCCGCCCCAAGCGGCGGAAAAAAAAAAGAAGCCGCGATCGCGATCGGCGGCAGCTCCACCGCGCCGCTTTCTTCTTCGGCAGCAATTCGGCGGCAGGTCCTTCCCTCCGAGAGGGACAGGGACCCTCCGCCGAATTGCCGCCGAAGAGCCCAACGTGCCGCCCCTTCCCCTTGGCCGCCCCAAGCACCTGCTTGCTCAGCTGGTGCCTGGAGCCAGCCCTGATGCCCAGGCAGCTCTGCAGTTGCTGGCCAATGGAAGCTGCGAAGCTAGTGCTCTGGGTGTAGGCAGCGTGCAGAGCTGCCTGGCCACGCCTCCACCTAGGAGCTGAGCGAGGGGGATGTTGCCACTTCCGGGGAGCCCCCGAGGTAAGCGCCGCCCAGAGCCCGCCTCACCCCGTCCTGTGCCCCAACCTCCTGCCTCCTCCCACACCCAAACTCTGCTGCTGCTGGGGGGGGGGAAAGGCGATGCGGAGCCAAGTAGAGAGCCTGCCGGCCCCGCCAACTCCCCCCTCCCAACACCAGCTGGGGTCCTGGGCTGTGCACCACCGCCCACCCTCCCCATCACCCGGGCCACCCTCCCCCAGCATCCGCGGTGCCCCGAGGCAGCCCACCCCCAAATTTTAGTAACGGATATTTTTAGTACAAGTCATGGACAGGTCACGGGCCGTGAATTTTTGTTTACTGCCCATGACCTGTCCATGACTTTTACTAAAAATACCCGTGACTAAAACATAGCCTTAGCCATAGGTAATGAACCTCCCTCTCTGTGGTCCCCTCAAGTCAGGGTTTCGGTACACTGGCGGACAGGACCGGCTCCAGGGTTTTGGCCGCCCCAAGCAGCCAAACAAAAAACAAAACAAAACAAAAATATCGCGATCGCGATCTGCGGCGGCAATTCGGCGGGAGGTCCTTCGCTCCAAGCGGGAGTGAGGGCCCCTCCGCCGAATTGCTGCTGAACAGCTGGACGTGCCGCCCCTCTCCGAAGTGGCCGCCCCAAGCACCTGCTTGGTAAGCTGGTGCCTGGAGCCGGCCCTGCTGGCGGAGGTGGGGCGTGTGTAGCTTGCATTGCCAATGCATGTGTCATACCTGTTCCGTGAATAGAGAACAACACTATCTAAAGCCATCAAGCCTGTATCTCTCACTGGGAAGAAAAGAAAAAAAGGAGAGAGAGAACTACCAGCTTAAACCAGATTTTACTGTTAGAAGCCCCATCACAATTCAATCTTCAATGGACTTTAGAGCTACCTACAACCAACAGCTAACATGGGTGTGTGCCCGTGCACACGTGCACATGCCTGTGGTCTCATGCACAAACCCATACAATAATGAGGGTAGAGCTGGGGGAGAAACAGATTGTTTAAAGCTTTAAGGGGTTATTTATAAAATCAGTGTGGGCGAGGGAATACAATGTAGGAAAAATTATCTGGACTGTTTAAAAAAAAAAAAAAAAACTGTCCAGGAAGAATTATGCTGCTTGTGAAAAATGCTCCTTTCTGGTTTTGTTAAAAACCTAAATAATGGAGGTCTCTTCGATGCAATTACTAGCACTTGTTTAGCGTGGCAGGGCACTGCACTGCCACTGGGCCAGCTCCTCTCTGCTCCCAATTAGCATGCTAAATACTCAAACCGCACACATGGGCATGCGGGTCACTGATTGGTGCAGAGGAACAGCAACCAACTATGCTTTCCTCCAATCAGAAGGCAGAAAGGGCTCTGCTGCAAAGCTCCAGCTTCCATCATTTATATCCTCCCATCCCTATTACTCTCTTCCCCACCACCACCACCCCCGCTCCTCGGGGGTCTCTGAGGGGAGTGATAAAAACCGCAAACTCCCCCTTTCTCTCAGCTGGTCTCATTCACGGCTCATGGCAGACCCAGTTTCCTCAGGGGACCCACTAATGAAGACGGCCAACGTTAATCTTTTCCCCCCTCCCTGACAGGTCGATTTATAGTTCCACAGAGAGTCCTGGCTCCCAGCCAGAGAGCTTGACACATTCTTCTTATTCCGAGAGAGAGAGGGAGATAGAGACAGACTGACATACACACGCACACCCTTATAATTTGGGAGATTTAGGGGAGACCTGCTTTGAAACAGCAGCTGAAGGGAACAGGAGCAAACAGGGTTTGTTTGTTTTTTGTTTGTTTATAATATAAAAACGTATTGACGTTGCTATAGCAGCTGTTTCACCCAAAGACTGAATATAAAGGAATCACTCCCCTCATCTCTGTGTTGAAAGGATGCATCAATTCTGTGCCAGAAACATTACACACAAGTGATTAGAAGGGGACGTGAATAACAACTTCTCTAATATAAACTGCAGCGGGAATATTAGATGGGGAGAAAGTAATTAATTGGAACCTGGCCAGAACATAGGGGTCACTGCCCCCTAATCTTGTGACAAGTGAAATGGGATCCTTAATGATCAAGTGATCAAGGCCTTGATTTTACATCTCATCCATAAAATGGTACCATAAACAGTGCAGTGCCCTCGCTCCCTACCCCAAGCACCAGGTTGATGGATTGGTTCACTAGTGATTCAGAAGTGTCCCTTATTAAGCCACCAACCCTGCTACATGACCTTGCCTATATTAGGATTTTTTCAGCCCTATAATTCCCAGGGCTGCTGCTACACTAGAAATTGTAGCATGGAAAAAGCTTAGCTGTTTTTATCCTTGTGCCACATGAGAATTCCCCCCCATCTCCTCCATAATTTTGCCTTTTTCCATTTGGCAATTATGGCTATATTCGCACCATGTCCCCTAACTTCACATTATTTGTTTAGTTCACTTCTGTGTCTGTACAGCTGAATCACCAGCGATGACAGAACAGCTCTGCTAACAGGGTCAGTCAGTGAGCTATTGCTGCAGAACAGCAGGGGAACCCAAAACAAAGCTTTATTCCTGCAAGACCTATACATTACCTCTTCGCCTCTGCCCCTCAGAAACTAAGCAGTGGATTTTAAAACACTGTCAAGTCGTTTTCTCCTATACAAAATAATGGGCCTAAAGATCTGTCCAAAGACCAATATATGGACTTTCATTATATTTTTCAGTCATTCTAAAAGATTTTTATTTCAGTGTTTTAAAACACAATGCAAAAAGCATCATGCTAGTATATGAGAAGCAGATATGAAACTGAGGAGAACAGTTTCACTTGCCAAACTGGCTGCAGACCAAAAATAGAAACACATATACATAACTATAGTATCTTACATTTCTATAGCACTTTTCATCCTGAAAGATCCCAGCATGCTTTATATAAACAACATATATAGAGGAAAGACTTGGAAATTCCACTTGCCTATGAAGAAGGGGAAGATTTCTTAAGTCAGTCACATCAACTTCTACTGAACCTCAGCTTTCATTTAAAAAAGTTTATAGAAAAAAATCACAACATGAATAAAGCATAAACTGACATACACCATCTTCCTGAGTCTCCAGATAGACAGCCCCAATGCCTCTTCTGCTGCTCAGTTTTCCCAAGCTGCAGCAGAATGAGAACTGACCAGTTATCAGTTTTCCATTGTTGCTCTTCAGAATCCAACATGCAACAGTGAAACTGAAAACAGTCAGTTTCACTTTGCTGCTTCTTGGGAAGCTCTGAGCAACAGCAGAGGCAGTACCGGAGCTATCTATCTTATGTCCCCACTTACTACTCCTGGCAGGGCCAGCTTTAGGCCGATTCCCCCGATTCCCCGGAATCGGGCCCCGTGCCTTACTCACCCGGCGCGGTCCGCTCCAGGTCTTTGGCGGCACTTCGGAGGCAGGGGGTCCGCTCCAGGTCTTCAGCGGCGGGGGGTCCTTCAGTGCCGCGGAAGACGCGGAGCGGACCCCCCCCCCACCTCCGAAGTGCCGCCGAAGACCCGGACCGCCGCCAGGTATTCGAATCGGGCCCCGCAGGTCCTAAAGCCGGCCCTGACTCCTGGGGAAATTTTGTGCCACTGCGCATGTGCAGAATTTATATCCCCCACAGATTTATTCGCTTCCCTGCAGAAAAAATGACTTTCTGATGGGGAAGCAAAGGGAAGCCACAAGTGAGGTCATGCGACTCTCCCAAGCAGTATGTTTCAGGTGCCCAGGTCAGCCAGCAGAGAGGTAAATCACTGTGGGGCGGGGGGAGGGACTGGGAAAGACCCGGCTGGTGGCTCATACCCTGCGCTGGGCTCAGCTGCTAGTCCTGGCTGGGCTGGGGAGGACGAGACTTTCTCATCCCCTGCACGGCATCCGGGGTCGTGTCAAACCCACCCCCAGATTTCTCCCGTGGATGTAGGAAGCTCTGCAAACCCCCCCCCCCCCCCCCGCACACACACACACACACTTCCTGCACCCATCACTGCTCAGCTGCAGGGGGAGGGATCATTGTACAGGGAGCTGTTCCCCCATCTGCCCAACCCCTGTGCATCCAGACCCCTTCATACCCAGACCCTCCTACCAAGCCTCACCCCCTGCACCCAGAACCCCACCTGATGAGCTCCACTCCTCCTGCACCTGGACCACCCCAACGAGCCACCCACACCCGGATCCCCACCCTACCAAGCTCCAACCAGCCGAATATGGATCCCCATCCCACTGAGCCCCACTCCCCCAGCATCTGGATTCCCCTGCCGAGCTCTATTCCCCCCCACACCCAGAACCCCCTCACTGAGCCCCAACCACCTTCACCTGCCCCCCCTGCAGACTCCCATTACTGTTGCACCCAGAGCCCCCCAACATGCCCCTGTGCATCCAGATCCCCCCGACACCCAGATCCCCCACTGTGCCACCTGCACCCAGATTACCCCACACAGAACCTTCTCAACCCACACCCGGATCCCCCCACACTAAGCCCTTTCACACTTGGAGCCTGCCTTGCTGAGCCTGCCTACCCACACCTGGTGCACCTAACATGGAGAGGCAGGGCCCTGGGGTCTTTTTTGGACAGGCCTGGTCCTTGCGCTGTGTCAGGGCTGGGTGCATCCTCACCGCTGAGTCTGTGTCCCGGGGGGGGGGAAGCTGCACAGTGATCTCCCACCTCTGTGCAGCCAATCCCCAATGCCATGCTGGAGCCTCCACATTTATTTGACAACTAAAATTTGCAGAATTTTAAAATATTGTGCACAGAATTTTTGGTGCAGCAGGAGTACCTTACCAAAATAACTTTAATTACCCCCACAACACCTCTCGGTAGTATTATCCACATTTTAAAGATAGTGCAGCAGACCAAGTAACTTGCCCAAGCTCAGACAGGAAGCCTCTGGCAGCGCAGGAAATTGAACCAATGTCTCTCAAGTCCCAGGCTAGTCCCCTAACCACTAGACCAGTGGTCCCCAACCTTTTCCGTGGGGCGGGCGCTGCAGGACTAGCCGCCGAGGACCATGGTCGCTGGACAAGCAGCCGCCGAAATGCTGCCGTGAAGCAGCGTCATCAAGAGGCATCGCCATCAAAATTCGGCGGCATTTCGGCGGTAGCACTTCTTGACGTTGCCGCTTCTCGGCAGCATTTCGGCAGCTGCTTGTCCGGCGGCCAGTAGGCGGGCGCACATGGATGCCCCGGTGGGCGCCTGGGTGCCCGCGGGCACTGTGTTGGGGACCCCTGCACTAGACTATCTTTCTTCTCCCTATTTACTGGGGAGACGACGAGCATCCAAAAACAGAAGCTGTGTTGGGGTAGAGTAGCAAAGACCTACTACACATCTGTGCATCAGGCTTGATGCTCTGGGGTGGGATGGGGCAAAAACAGAAAAAGAGTGCTCCTTCTCACAGGAGCCTGGGGGCATGGAGAGGGTCCTTCAAGTTTTTTGTGACACCTCTAGTTGGAAGCAATTTGACAAATGGACTCCCTAGGCAGGCTCCAAGGATAGCGCTCTAGTAAAATCCCCTGAACTCTCCTCTTTCCCGACACCTGATGGGGAGGGAGAAGGAGTTAGCGTCTTACTTGGGCATCGTTCCTGGACAGTGGGTCACACCCCCAATTTTTCAGATCAGCCTTTAGTCATTTTAGTCCTCTAGCCAATAAATATTTGGTAACACTTCTAAACTCTATGTCTATAGGGCATGTCTTCACTAGCAAGATTAAAGCGCTGCTGCGGCAGCATTTAACGTGGTTGTGTAGTCGCGGCACCAGCGCTGGGAGAGAGCTATAAAAAACCCACCTCCACGGGGGGAATAGCTACCAGTGCTGGGAGCACGGCTCCCAGTGCTGGTGCACTGAGTACGCTGCCACTTTACAGTGCTGAAACTCGCAGTGCTCACGGGGTGTTTTTTCACACCCCTGAGCGAGAAAGTTACAGTGTTGTAAAGTGCCAGTGTAGACAAGCCCTAAGTGGCTTGGTGGAAAGAGAGAAGGAACGATGGGATAAGTTAGCAAAGAGGAGAGACAGAGGAAACAGACACTGATGGCAATTCATAAAAAGATACACCATGATAGGAAAGGAAAAAAAATGCACTGAAGCCAGAATGTGAAAGAAGATCTAACCAGAGCAGGAGAGATGTAGTGAGTGGGTTTTTTATTATTACTAAGCAGGAAGTTGACTAGCAATATATTACACTTAAGTACAGTACACAACAATTTATTCCTGTAAACTTCAGGGGGCAAGGTGCCATCTCTCTCTCTCTGGCCAGTTGCCTTCATCCTTGGACTAGTCGATGTTAGGTACATTTTTTAAGTCTTAATCACTTCACCCAGCAATACAGTGTAGCCACATCGTGGACTTGGTACAGACGAACAACCAGCATATGCCACTCTCAGAAGGGGGAGGGGATTTTGCCATGGACACTGCAGCAACTCCCCTATACTTACGAAAACTCCCATGGGATTTTTCATGTCCACAGAAAACTTCAGTTTTTAATAGGGTCACATCTGAAAGAGCCCCACATAATAAGCTGCATGGAAGTCAATTTATCGACCTCAAGATGCAGGGTTAAGTCAAGCCTGCTGGGATTCAAAGTTGTGGTTGCAGGGAGTCTCTAGGTAAGGGATTGGCAACCTTCGGCCCGCCAGAGTAAGCCCCCTGGCGAGAAGCCACGGCCAGCACATCCCTCAGCCCGCACCGCTTCCCGCAGCCCCCACTGGCCTGGAACGGTGAACCGCAGCCAGTGGGAGCTGCGATTGGCCGAACCTATGGACGCGGCAGTTAAACAAACCGGCCTGGCCCACCAGGGGGCTTATTCATACCTGATTCTGGAGGCCATCCCTCCAGCTATGGTGAAAAGCAAATATGATTTTTAAAGTTTCCTTTGGCCTTACTAATCTAACATGCTATTCTGTAACTCAAAGAAGGACTGGTTTATACATACATACATACATACATACAGAGAGAGATTTTTATCTTGACAATATCACTTTAAAAATGAAGAGCACACTATTCAGTTCTGTTAGCTTCAAGACAGCAGGTGCTCAGCTGGCTGATTTAGCAACAGTAGCCACCGCCAGGTCGAGTTGTTGGATGCTATTTACCAACTACAATTCCCCACACCCCTCAATGGCACTTAAGAGACAGAAAGAGAGGGAAAAGACTAATAGGAGGGGGGAGGGAGTGCAGGGAGAAGCCTGGATGAAGGGTTATTAAGTTAACAAACTAATCTTATCACTACTTCAGTGGGATGCCCTTCCTAGACATCAAAAGGGGACACACACCAGCTGCCTTTCCCCACTCACTTGTTTCCTTTTCTATAAACAGGAGTTACACCATCGAGGTCAGGAGACCCCCACAACTTTAATCTGCTTGCAGAGTTAGCAAGATACTTTAGCTTTTAAGAACACCCCAATATTTCCTTATAAATTAAATCAGCATCAGCAGGTCTGCCCGAGTAAACAACCCAAAAAGCAAGAAACCAGGATGCACAGCCCTGTGCTTATAAAGTTATGAACAAGCACAGTATAAACATTTTGATAAAGAAATAGATTTAAGTTCCCAAGAGGTTGTTATAGTGGAAGCCCCACTGTATGGGCTTTTAAAGGTCACCTGCAAAACAAATTGGGCTTATGCCCTTGTTTCCTTCTTTATTATATACTGTACAAAGAAGGCCTTAAAGGCTTGTTTTGTTCTTTACAACATTTTTTCTGCTTGTTCCTCTGCATTAGAAATTCAGGTTCTGTCTAGGCTGGAAGAATATGATAACTGAAGGATCAGTGAAATGGTGACCTCATAAAAGGCAAGAGATTGAAAGCTGAGCTATTAAAAAGGGAAGGGATTGTGTTCAGACTGTTTCCCTACTCTTTGGGGTTTTATTTGCTTTTGTTATCATCTATGCAGAGTCAATGGCCAATTAATATTTTGAATCTAAAGGCTGTCTTTATTCAACACCCTCATACTTTCAATAAAGGGATTTAAAGCTCAGAAAAAAACACCCATCAAACCTCCTCAGTGGTCCTCTAACAACGTCAGGTAAGACCAGAGTGGACATTCCTGATATTTCTAAGGTAAACAGAAAAAAATTAAAATCCTCTCAGGTCTTCTTTATCCATCACAAAGAAGTAAAGAAGGTACAAGCCCAATTTAAAAAAATCCTCTGAAGGTCATCTTCAAAACTATAAACTGGACAAAACACTAGAAAATGTATAGTACAGAACAGGAAGATGGACTAGGTCTTTTCCATCTGATTTTATTACTATAAAACTAAGTAAAAATCAAAAGATTAGCCCTATTAGCTGGGTGTATTATCCCTGGCTACTTGAGTTTGGGACAGCTACGTAGTCCAGTGTTCACAAAGCTGGAAGCCAGGTGGATCTCCGGTTCTAATCCCGTGCAGAACCACGTTTGCTCATGCTCTTAGGTACCTTCCAGTGCCTCCCTCAGACCCAGCTGGAAAATTGGGTTAAAGAAGCAGGGGATCTCACTGAAACATAGATACTACCCTGGAACTGAGCTTCCTTGGGGAAGGGGTGAGAAGGAATCTCCCAAACCTTCATCCTCCATGGTGTCCATCACTACTGAAGCGTAAGCCTGGGAACTGCACACCTTCGGAAAACGTGATTACATCCCAAACATCTTTCATCAACCCAGCTGAGAAGGGATATGGCAACTTAACCAGCTAGAAAACAAACAAGTCAAGGAGTTACCTGCTATTAGCTAGGGCCAGAAAAAGTGAGCAGGTTTAGGAACAGGCTCCTCTTTGTCCCAGAGCATACAGTTGGTTAAGAGACAGCAATTATTTTGCTGCCATCTCACCCCTAGTAATTTTCACTCCAGTGGATGGATGAGCTCTGCTCAAGAAGGGGCCCTCCATGGAGCATGAGACCCCTATAGGAGAAAGAGAGGCTTGGATTCATCTGTAGCACTGTCCTTCCTCCTGAAACCCAGTGGAGGGCTCTCTGTGCAGTCTGTGTGCAGGTAGGGGGCTGAAGTCAGAGCAGAGCCAGGGGAGATGCACATTGTCCATTTGCTCCAAACCCCATTCCACCACCATCACCACTAGGAATGATTCAAGACAATCAGAATGAGAAATTCCTCACAGAGGTTTCCTCACAAACAGTCGACCCCCTCACCCTCCCCCCCCGCTCCTTTCCACAGCTTTTACAGTGCGTGGGGGACAATGTAGCCCCAGAGCAGGCAGGCAGCACATTGGCTGAGGGCAGGTTGTATGGGGCATCTTCCAGGGCTACCAGGACAGCATCTTTCCCTGGCACTTACATTAACAAAAACAAAACAAACCTTTTTGCTCTTGCTGGGGTGCCTCAGGCAGACCCAGGGATGAGGCATCCTCAGAGGCAAAGAGAGAGAAGGACCACTCATCAAGAGCAGGGTGTGTTACAGAGTCCAAGCCATTCACAGGCAACAAACCAAACCCCACATCCACAGAGTCCTGCTAGCTTCCAGGATAACCTCAACAGTAGGGTGGCATGGGCTCAGAGAATCAAGGAGGCAGCCAAAGCTCCTCCATCGCTCTGCCCACTGTGATTCACCATCACCTTTCTCTTTTTGCGAGCACAAGTGGCTCACAAGAAGCAGATATGCCAATACGGCCAAGACTAGCAAATGCTTCCTATGCATTGGTTTCTTCAACTTGAGGGAGCAGCCTAAACAGCATGCTCAGGCTCAACATTAGGTGAACAGAGATTCCCTGTATCAGTTTGGGCGGAGGCACATAGACAGCTAAACCCATCACTGAACATCAGGGGCGAATACAGACGTGGAACAGGAGCTGCTCGCAGAGGAGCATGTGGTTGCCAGCAGCAAGCAAGGAGGAATTTAGACTACACCTAAATTGCTTTCTATTTACCCCTCCCCCAGGGTAGAGCACATTTATTCTGGATTTTACAAGAGCAGGAGGGCGGTATTCTTTAACGCCAGCCACCACTCCCCCAATTATCCTATGGCTAGAGGGTTTTTCGGGGTTGTTTTGTTGTAAAACTGATCAATATCCCTTCCCCTACTATATCATAATACCTTCCAGCCAAACTGTCAGCGAGTCAACGAGGGCTGACCTCTCCTGGCAGCTCTATTTAATCAGCGCGTGAGTGAGACAGGGCTTGTTGCCGTTTGCTCCCTCTCTCTGACACAGGTTATGCAGCATTAATTCTTCACAAGCTGATCTCATGCTTGTTGTGCGAGTTGCTCCACACAGCTCCACCAATGCACCTCAGTTCTGACTTGGGAGTACCCTTCTGCCTTGCCATTTATGGACCCCACACAGATGTCTGCCAATACAAGTCAGTCCTGACCTGAAGCTCTGCTGTTGCAGTTCTTGGCCTCTCAAGAGCACCCTCAGCTTTCTACATGTGGCTAGCTGTCTCTCTAGCAGAAAAGCAGTTAAAAAAAAAATAAGATGCTCTAGTCTCAGACCACCAAGCTTATTCTACCTGCAGCTTAAACAGTACGTCAGCCTAGGAGACAAAAAGCTAGTGTGCTAATACACTGGGCTACCAAACCACTGGCACCCAGCATTAGAACACACTTGCATTGAGTCTGTCAGCTCCCTCCCCTTCCTAGCTCTCAATTACAGCATACATTCTTTTGTTTCACTTCAGAAATGCAGTAATTATTTTTAGAGAAGTATCACCCCTCCATTAGTAGAAATGCTACAATCTGAGACAGCCGCTCCCTTGATGATCACAGGCAGAGGAACATTCCAGAAGGGAGAGATTTTTGGGGTGGGCAGGGGGAGAGGGTCTCTAGAATCCTACCCACCCCTGGCAGGTGTGAAACGGCAGATTTCATTTTTTACTGCCAGAATTACTGGGAAATTCTCATCTGACAGCTTCCCCCCACCCCCTTATGCCAATTCCTGGCTGATTTCAGCCAAAGATGCATGAGTGGGCAGGGGGAAATTGCTCTGCTTCTCTCGAGATAGACAAGCAAGTGTTCCGATAGCCACATGCAAGCCATTAAAAATATATTAATATAGCCAGCACAGCCTGTCACTTTTTTTTAAATACAGAGAAGGAAGGAATCTTGATACAGTAACAAGACGCTTTCATCAGGTCTCATTACCTAAAGCACAGCCACACACCACAGCTCCCACAGAGAACAACCTGCAGCTCCCGCTGTCATTAAAGAAATGAAGATATTAAAGAAAAATTAAACCCAGGATAGAATGTGCTTAGGAGTATATGAATGGGTAAGGCGGGGAAGGAGTGTGAGAGCAGAAAGGTAGGATGAGGGAAGGGAGGGGGAATGACCATTCAGGGACTTTTCACCTCAATGGGTGACTCAGGAGAAATCATACAGGATAAATATGTCTTACAGATCATAGGGTCAGGATATTTCAGTCATCAACTGACATAGTAAAGGGCACCACATTATATCTCCAGGAGACTTGGTGGCTCAGTAATACTGCAGGCAGAGGTCCATCCCTGTACTTGTCATGCTTTAGGGCAAAATGTGATCCCATGGAATCAGGGAGACGTTTCCCCTGACTATAGGGTATTGCACACTTATGAGGATTTTCTCACCTTTCTCTGAAGTATTCAGCAATGGCCACTAAAACAGGGATTTCCAAAATAAGAGGAAAGCTAGTCAAAGAGGCCCTGAAGTCTAAATTAAGAAGTAAATAATCCTTAAACTAGGCCTACCCTACAGACTTCGGCTAGCATAGCTATGTCAGTCAGGGGTGTGAAGAGGTGTGATCCCTGACTGGTATAGCTATGCTGGCAGAAGTCCCTAGGGTAGGTGCAGCTATACCAGTAGAGTTGTCCTTTTACCAGTATGGCTTGTTTCATGTGGCACTCTGTACCTCAAAGCAGCACCCTGGAACCCCCATGTAAGAAATCATATGTAATGTCATGATCTGCTGAAATCCATTGTTCTGTCAAAATATGCATATTGTTAGTGTGTATCAAGTTATGAGATTTTGCTGTATGGTTGTTACTGAAATATTCTGTAAGTCTGCTAGGAGCATACAAAGAAAGCAAACCACTCCCAGGATGGTGCTCACTGACCATTAATCAGCAGGGGAGTTTTAATCAAGGGATTTACAATTCAATGACAGTTGCACAAGACCACACCAGGGGGATTGCTCAACCCACCAGGACATGTCTGGCTAGTATTTTCCAGGCACATGGATTGAGGCTATAAAACAGGGGTGGCCAAACTTACTGACCCTCCGAGCTGCATACGACAATCTTCAGAAGTTCAAGAGCCGGGGCATGATTGCCAGGGCTCGGAGCTTCAGCTGAAGCCCCTAGATCCCCCCCAACACTGCTGGGCAGAAGCCAGAGGCGATGCATGTGGGGGGGTGTCATGTGCCTCCCCCCCCAGATTTTTGCTAGGGTTTACTGGCCTTGCTCAGTCATATGATGCCGCCAGGCCCCCTCCCTGCAGGGCAGCAGCTGGAGCTGGCGAGTTGGGAGCTGCGGCCCTGGGGAGTGGCAGCAGCAAACAGTTGGGAGCTGCAGCAAGAGCTGCTGCTTTTGCTGCTGCCTCTTCCCATGGAGCTAAAGCAGTGGCCCCTCCCTGCAGCTCCCAGCTGCTTTCTCCTGCCTCTCCAAGGGGGGCTAGCAGCTGGGAGCTGCAAGGTGGGGCAGCTGAAGGTAAGAGGGCAGGCATGACTCAAGATGTTGGGAGGGACACCTTTAAATTGTCGTCGTCCCCCCCACTCTTAGCAGGCACCAGTCATCTCTGGCAGAAGCCCCTACACCCACCACCCCATTGCAGGGCCACCTACCAGACTGGGGGCAGAGGGGATGTGGAGAGCTCTGCAAGCTGCACTTTACCTGTAAAAGAGCCGCATGCAGCTCAGAAGCCATGGTTTGGCCACCCCTGGTATAAAATAAGGGACAGTGGCATCATGCCTTGGCCTGTCTCCTCCCCCACCTATACTAGAAACAACAAAAATGCTGGAAAGACGAAGACTTCAACTTAGGAGACTGGTCCCTGCCTTGAGACAGAAGCCTGTGTATTAAGACTTACATCCAGTAGGGTGAGAACTGCTTGATCTAAATACTGCCTAGTGTAATAAAGTTTAAGATTTAGACTGACCACTTACCTTTTATTTTCTTTGGTAACTATCTCTGACCTTTTATGCCTACCATTTATAATCACTTAAAATCTATCTTTCTGTAGTTAATAAACCTGTTTTATATTTTACCTAAAGCAGTGTGTTTTGGTTGAAGTGCTTGGGTATGTCCTCTCCACATTAAGGGAGAGGTAGACTGGGTAATACACTTACACTGATCAGGCTCCTGAGCAGGGCAAGACAGTACAGCTCTGGATGCAAGGCTGGTGAGAACTAGCTGGTGCCTTTCTCTGTGTGATTTGTGAGTGGTTCTGGGAGCATTCAGGCAGTCTAGCCGGGTGTGGGGCTCCACTTGCTGTTATGCTAAGTGATAACAGCGCCTGGAGGGGTTTGCTGCTTGTCACTAGCAAAGCATTGTGAGAGACAGCCCAGACTGGAGAGATAAGGGGGCACAATGGTACCCCAGTTCCAGGCTGTACCCTGGGGATCCTGTCACAGGGTGGTTTTATTTTAATGGCATGAAGCACAGCTTTGCTGGTACAGCTACACCCACACTAGGAGCACTCTACTAGTATGCTATACTGATATTTCTGACCTAGTAAGACGTTCCTAGCATAGTCATGGTCACAGAAAGGCTACTTAAGTAACCCTAGCTGAGCCATAGAGGGCATGCATGCCCCTAAACAAAAACAAAGATGGCAAGAAATGAACCTCACTATTTAGCCATCTGGTGTAAGAGATTACTTGAGCCAAACAGAAATCCTTCAGAATGTGGAAATCCAAAGCCTAGCGACAGCGCTGCCAAGTTTTGTGCATCTCCATGAGTGATGCTCACCAGTGAAAAACAGTCAGGGCCGGCTTTAGGGTGATTCCCCCGATTCCCAGGAATCGGGCCCCACGCCTAAGAGGGCCCCGCAGTGTCCGGAATAGGGGCCCCTCACCCTCCGCCAAAGTGCCGCCGGAAACAGCGGCAACCGATTGACCTGCCGCCAAATTGCCGCTGCTATCTTCGCTGCCGAGGTCTTTGGCGGCATTTCGGCAGCAGCTCTTTCGAATCGGGCCCCGCATGTCCTAAAGCCAGCCCTGGAAACAGTCACTTATTTCCCTCTCAAGTGTGGGGGAAGGCAAAGCCTATCCCTTAGGCCCTGCAGAAACAGGGGGAAGGGAGGTTGGGTACATTAGGGAGACTGGTGCTGGAGGGAATCAGAGGTGGAGTACGGGAGAGGGAATCTAGGGGGGAGGAAGAGGACAGGAGAGGGTGGGGATTGTTTGGGAAGGAAAAACAAGCGACTCACTGGCAGAGGGGTGAGGAGAAGAAGGGGGCCAGGGAACAGGCTGGGGAGGGATGGGAGCTGAGGGAGACAGGCTTGCTGGATAACGATAGAAGCGGGTAAATGGAGGCAGGAACAGGATGGAGGTATTTGGAAGCAGAAGGGAGGCTGCTCCAGGCCTCATCCTGCCTAAAAAGATTCAGCACTTTCTTCCCCAAACAATCCCTACCCCAGGCTGCCTCCAGAAACACAGCAGAACTGCAGGAATATGGAATCTTCCTAGTCATTCTAGGTAGGCAAAGTGCAGACGCTGGGAGGAGAACCACCGCTTAAACTGGTATTAAGACTCTTCCTTTTCCCACTCACTCACCCCCCATTTAGATTGGATCTTTACTACTGAGCTGGCTGCCTGCCTGCCTCTTCCACAGCCTCTCAGACACAGAGTTGCTGGTTTGCCCTCCCGACCCTCTCAGATTCAGATGACATTGTGCCTGGAACACAGCCCACAATACCAGTGACTTAAAGGGAACTGAGAACCCAGTTTTAGCCTGACTCTAGGGACATGCTTAGATCTTGTTCACACCACAAGTGGTAACAGTGCTGCAATAAGTTCAGGGGACTACTGTGTGATAGCAGATTCCTCTCACTTGGTTGTATTTTTAGTACAGACATAGCCAAAAAGACAACACTGCATTGGTTCAGATTTGCTTCCCTGCCAACAGTCCCAGGTGTTATAATCCAATCCTAGGTAACCAGTGCCCCAGGACTGCTGACTCAGGTCCTTGGTGCAGGCAGCCACCTCCCAGCTCTGTACCCCTGCAACTGCTTCTTGGAACTGCACTAAGCTCAGCGGGGTTGGAGCAGAGAGCCAGCTACCTGCAGTTGAAATAGGCATCCAGCAGACGCCAAAGGAGCCTTGTTCGTGCCCTAAGCAATATTTGACAGCATGGGAAGGACTCAGATTCAGAGGCCAATGGAGGGAAATTCTGAACAGCTGCTGTAGGAGAAGAGCTTGTACTGGTGCAGGCTCAGACAGAGAGGTCATCACATGGGCCAGGAGTTTGACACCCAGAATTAAAGCACATCATCGGGAAATGTTTCCTGACAGTGAAGTCTATTAGACTGTGGTAGAGTCTCCTACGGGAAGGGTGAAAGCCCCAACCCTTGATTCCTTTAAAAAGCTGAACTAAGCAGTGAAGGACCTAGTGCAGGGCACTTAATAGGGTGAGGGTCAACATGATCCAGTACAGTAGTTCTTCCTCCCAGCCCTAATTTCTATTCACAGAAAACACCATCTTAGGCCTGGTCTGCTCACAGTTTTTGTGCTGATATAACTCTTAATTAAGAGGGTGAAGTTTGTACCAATATGCATATACTGGTACACCCCTAGGTTAGGGTGACCAGGTGTCCGGTTTTCGACCAGAACACCTGGTCAAAAAGGGACCCTGGCGGCTCCGGTCAGCCCCGCCGACCAGGCCGTTAAAAGTCCGGTCAGTGGTGCTGCGGGGCTAAGGCAGGCTAGTCCCTACCACGCTGCGCCCCAGAAGCAGCCTGCAGGTCTGGCTCCCAGGCGGGGGGGCCACAGGGCTCTACGCACTGCCTGAGCACCGGCTCCTGGCCAATGGGAGCTGGGGGGTGATGCCTGCGGGCAAGAGCAGTGTGTGCCACGGACCCTCCTGCTTCACCCCCACCCGCCTAAGAGCCGGACCTGCGGGCTGCTTCTGGGGCGCAACACAGAGCCAGGACAGACAGGCAGCCTGCCTTAGCCCCACTGCGCCACTGACTGGGAGCCTCCCGAAGTAAGCCCACACCTCAACTCCGAGCCCCAATCCCCTGCCCCAGCCCTGAGCCCCCCCAAACCCAGAGCCCCCTCCTGCACCCCAAACCCCTCATCCCCAGCCCAGAGCCTGCACCCCCAACCCAGAGCCCATACCCCCTCCTGCACCCCAACCCCCAGCCCTGAGCCCCCCAAACCCAGAGCCTGCACCCCCCCGGACAACCCCCCAACACTCCAACCCCCTACCCCAGCCCATAGCCCCCTCCCACACCCTGCACCCCTCATCCCCAGCCCCACCCCAGAGCCCTCACCCCCTCCCACACCCCAACCCCCTGCCTAAACCCACAGCCCCCTCCCACATTCCGAATCCCTCGGCTGCACCCCGAGCCTGGAGCCCCCTCCTGCACCCCAAACCCCTCATTCCCTGCCCCACCCCAGAGCCCACACCCCCAGCCAGTGCCCTCACCCAAACTCCCCTCCCTCACCCTGCACCTCTCATTTCAGGCCCTACCCCAGAGACCACACCCCCATATAGAGCCCTCACCCCCTCCCACATCTCAACCCCCTGCCCCAGCCCAGGGGCAGTGAGTGAGGGTGGGGGAGAGCGAGCCACCAAGGGAGGGGGAATGTAGTGAGCGGGGGCGGGGACTCAGGGAAGGGGCGGGGCATGGGTGGGGCCTCAGGGCAGGGGCGGGGCATGGGTGTTCGGTTTTGTGCAATTAGAAAGTTGGCAACCCTACCCAAGGTGCCTTATACTGGTACAGCTTTTACCTCTTCCCACATGGGAATAAGCTGTAAGTGGTATAAATGCACATTTATTCCTGTATAACTGCATCCACAGTGCGGGGGTGCGGTGGGGGTTGTACCACTGTAACTATACCAGTACAGCTTGTGTGTTGACACAAAGCTTTACTTGCACAGTAATAACCTTCATTTACATCAGTTAGTTCATAGTTAAAAACCATCACAACGTATCTGATATCGGGGGTGTAAGAATTTGATCTGCAGGCTGAAAATGACCAGAGATATGGGGCCACAGTGATTCCAAATTTTTAAATTTTAAGAGCCTGTATAAACTGAGAGTATTTGAATATTTATCTACTTCCCCTTAACTGTTTGCTTCTATCTTTTTAACTGCAGTAGAGGTTGGTTTGAGGTTTTTAACTGTACCAGTCCTTGGAATGTCTAGTTAACAGCAACCTAGAGCTCGTGAAGATTTGTCTAATTTCTCTGTATTTTTAAAAATGAGAACTGCACGGGATCCTCAGTTCCCTGCACCTGCCCTTGCAACTTGGGCCTAAGGAGCTTTGCAGGGCTTGTGGCTGCCCCTAGCTCATACCACCCTGCAAAGCTCTGCACGGTTCTGGGTTTCCCTCCTTAATCTTCTGAGCTCTAGAGCTTCACTTGTTCTCTGGATCCACAACTTCTCCTGCCCTGTAGAATTTAGGAATGATCGGCATTGTTCTGATTTCTCCTCTGCTTCTCCTTGCCGTGCACAGATTTGATTAAGTTCCCATCAGGGTATCTATAAAGTACCCACTGCTGTAGCTAACTACAAGATTCAGGTTTGTTTTTAATACTAGTCTATGCCCTCAATGCCTCAACCACCACCATTCTGCTAGGTGCTGCACAAACCCATAATAATGACAGTACCGGCCCCAAAGAGCATACAAAAGTTTCAAATTTTACAAGCAAGGAAGACCCCAAAATGGTGGGCACTGAAAGTGTCATTTTAAAGCATCCATAACTTTAAAATGGTTTGAACAATTACCTTCAAACTTTCCAAGAAAAAGTTCCAATGTACCCATAAAATAACTACAATACTTTCTATGTTCAAAATTACAAAGGGAGAGAATAGACATCTTATAATAGAATTCTGTTTGCAACCTACTGAATAGTTCCATATTTAGAGTAACTTTAAAAAAAATGTCCTGCAATTCAGCTTATTCCATTTTCTCCTTACTTTGCAGGAGAAATCAGTGCCAGTCTACAACAAATCCATTGCTGCAGAAATACCTATATACTAGATGAAGCACACAAATGTGCAAAGCCAGGACCATAGGCACAGGAAATAGGGGTGCACGGGGTCCCGGCCACCGGCCCTGGCTGCCAGCCCCATGTCTAGGGGCTCCGCTGCCGGCCCGGGTCCCGGCCGCCGGCCCGCATGCAGGGTCGGCCCGCTCCCGGCCCGGGGCTCTGCATCCACCTCCAGCTGTGGCCCCAGCCTCGGCCACCTTACCCCTATCCGCGTCCCCCCCATCCCAGAACCATGGCCCTGCTCCCAGCCCCAACTGTAAGTGGTGGTGAGGGGTGCGGACGCAGTAAGGGGGGAGCACAGCTCAGCACTCCCACTCTAAAACTGTTCCAGCGCCACTGGCCAGGACTAAGACCCTGGTCCTTTATCTCCAGGATCTGAAGCTTTGAGGATGCTATGTTCTTTCTACCCTGTAACCAGCTACCAGAGGGCAACCTGCTCAAATACACACTTTAACCATTACAATTAGAGAAAACAATCATTACTGAGCTTAATTACCACTTGGTTTCTCAAATGTATGTATAGGTTTTCAAGCAGATTCAGCCATATGGACAGTTTGGAGAGATGGTAACATGCTGTATTTGAGATAAAGCAACACAAAAGCATTTCACAATATTCAAAATCTCAAATGAGGATAATTTGTAGTGACCTGTAACTCAAACAATTTGACCGCCTTTCTTCAAAGTCTGCAGAAAAATTCTGTTTATCCTTCTGAGTAAAATTGACAATTTTCAGGACAAACTAGTTTTGCTCATCACTGTGTTTAAAAACATAGCTTCATAACAGAATCTAGTTTTTCCATAATGATTCTAGAGCAGTGGCTCTCAGCCTTTCCAGACTACTGTACCCCTTTCAGGAATCTGATTTGTCTTGTGTACCCCAAGTTTCACCTCACTTAAAAACTACTTGCTCACGAAATCAGACATAAAAATACAAAAGTATCACAGCACACTATTACTGAAAAACTGCTTACTTTCTCCTTTTTATCATATAAAATAAATTGGTTGGAATCAGTGTTCCCTCTAATTTTTCCCACACATGTGCGGAATGAATTTTGTTATGTGCACCAATATGGAGGTGATGTATGACACAGCACCTTCATACTGCTGCACATAACAAAATTCATGTGGTGAGGGTGGGACTGAGGGATTCGAAGTGTGGAAGGGGGCTCAGAGCTGGGGCAGAGGGTTGGGATGTGTGGGGGGATGAGGGCTCCGGATGGGGGTGCAGGCTCTGAGGTAGGGCCAGGGATAAGGGGCTCTGAGCCCTTTCCAATGTATCAAAGGCTTTCTTGAATTCCAGCAGTGGTAACACCAGTACTAAATACAGGAGTGAAATAACTTCTCTACTCCTATTCAGGATTCCCCTGTTTATGCATCCAAGTATCATATTAGCCCTTTTGGCCACAGCATCACACTGGGAGCTCATGTTCAGCTGATTATCGATCACAACCCCACTGCTCCTCAGGATAGAGCCCACCATCATGTGAGCATGGCCTACATTGTTTGTTCCTAGATGTATACATTTACATTTAGCTGTACTAAAATGCATATCATTTACTTCAGGGGTGGCCAACCTGAGCCTGAGAAGGAGCCAAAATTTACCAATGTACATTGCCAAAGAGCCACAGTAATACATCAGCAGCTCCCCCACCCCCATCAGCTCCCCTCCCAGTGCCTCCTGCCCACCAGCAGCCCCGCCGATCAGCGCCTCCCCCTCCCTCCCGATCAGCTGTTTCGTGGCGTGCAGGAGGCTCCGGGGAGGAGAGGGAGGAGCGAGGGCACAGCAGGCTCAGGGGAGGGGGCGGGAAGGGTTGGAGTGGGGGCAGAGCCAGGAGTTGAGCAGTGAGCACCCCCTGGCACACTGGAAAGTTGGTGCCTGTAGCTCCAGCCCCGGAATCTGTGCCTATACAAGGAGCCGCATATTAACTTCTGAAGAGCCGCATGTGGCTCCGGAGCCACAGGCTGGCCACCCCTGGTTTACTTGCACCCAGCTTACCAAGCAATTCAGATCGCTCTGTATCAGTGACCTGTCCTCTTCATTAGTTACCACTCCCCCAATTTTTGTGTCATCTGCAAACTTTATCAGTGATGATTTTATATTTTCTTCCAGATAATGATAAAAATGTTAAATAGCATAAGGGAAAGAACTGATGCCTGCGGGACCCCAGTAGAAACACACCCATTTAATGATACATTTTGAGACCTATTAGTTAGCCAGGTTTTAACCCATTTGGTGTGTTCATGTTGATTAAAGTGTCATGTGGTACCAACTCAAACACCTTACAGAAGTTTAAGAATATTAAATTAACACTATTGCTTTTATCAACCAAACTTAATCTCATTAAAAAAAAAAAGATATAAACTTAGGTTGGCAGATTCTATTTTCCATAAACCAATGTTGATTAATTACATTACCTTCCTTTAATTCTTTATTAATTGAGTCCTGTATCAGCCGCTCCATTATCTTGCCTGGGGTCAATGTCATACTGACAGGCCTATAATTACTCCAGTCATCCCATTTACCCTTTATAAATATTGACACATTAGCTTTCTTCCATTCTTCTGGAACTTTCATAGTGTCCTCAGACTTACTGAAAATCAACATTAGCGGTCCAGAAAGCCCCTCAGACAGTTTTTTTTAAACTCTTGGATGCAATTTATCAGGACAAGCTGATTTAAAAATGTCTAACTTTAGTAGCCGCTGTTTAACATCCTCCTGACATACTAGTGGAATGGAAAGATTGATATGACTACATCATCTGTTCTTTTCCTCAAATACAGAACAAAATTATTTATTGAGTACTTCTGCCTCTTCTGCATTATTTTTCGAATTCTACCATTTCCATCTAGTAAGGGACCAACATCTTTGTTAGGATTCTTTTTGTTCCTAATATAGTTTAAAAACTCCTTATTGTCCTTCACTGTGCTGGCCATAGATTTCTCTGCCTTCACTTCTCCTCTAAACCAAGTTGGTTTTTTAACCAATATGGCCTTCTTCCTTGATTGTGGCTTCCCAATTATCATTCACATTTTTCTGATTAAATTCTTCCTCCCAGCTGCTTTGGCCTGGTCTACACTACGGGATTAATTCGGATTTAGCAGCGTTAATCCGAATTAACCCTTCACCCGTCCACACTACAGAGCCAGTTAATTCGAATTAAAGGGCCCTTTAAATCGATTTCTGTACTCCAGCTCGACGAACGGAGTAGAGCCTAAATCGATTTTGTTAATTCGAATTAGGGTTAGTGTGGCCGCACACCACCAAATTACTGTGTTTAAGTTAATGGGGTAGTGTGGCCGCACACCACCGAATTAATGTGGTTAAAAACCGAATTAAGGTGCTTAGTGTGGCCGCGCACAATCGAATTTATACAACCTGTTTCCCAAATTCGAATTATCTAAATTCGGATTAATCCTGTAGTGTAGACATACCCTTTGACTCCATAATTGTTTTCAGCTTTGTGCAACTGGCCCTTTTAAAGCACCAACTGTGCTGGTTTGGACTTTATAATGTGCAAACAGAATAAATGTGATAAAGTCATGATCACTTGTACCTAAGCTACCATTAATTTTTAGTTCTGTGATCAGTTCCTCTTTATCTGTCAAAATGAGGCCTAATATAGAATTCCCCCATAGTAGCTGCAACACTTTTTGAGTTGTGAAATTGTCATCTGTGGTATTTGGAATTAGAATTTAGTATTTGGTATTTGCTTTAAGCAAGACCATGTAGTCCCTCACTGTGCCAGTCTCCACCAAAGCAGTCCCAGTGGGGATGAAGATGGCTGGCATAGCCCCAATGATGCAAACTTTCCACTACCAATCTATATCTGTCATTGCTTAGCTGGCCAGTCTGATCTGCTTTCTGCCCTCCACAACATAGGTGTCAAACTGGCTGTAAGCCAGTCACCTGTATAAATAGCACTGCACAAACCATGGAGCTAAGATGTGGGTTACTCTTTTCATAATAACCAACATCATCTGGCAGAGATGGGCATCACCAAGAACACCAAAAGGTCTTGTAAGAAAATGAAAAGACTGGAGGTCCTGGGACAACAAATGATCTGGTCACAGCAAGAAGACTTCCCCAGTTTTCTGATGAGCTGAACCAAATGCTCAAGACCCACCTTTCCATCCAGCCCATTGTGTTAATGCATTGCCCAGAAGTACCACATGGCTCAATAAAGAGGAAGAGCAAAGGAAGAGGAACAGCAACTCCCTGAACCAGGCAGCCAAGGGGGAAAGGAGCCAGACCTTTCTCTGGGATGCGGGAGGAGAGACAAGCAGGACAGGGTAGCAGTGGCCAAGTCAGCATGGCAAGTAAAGCCCTGTGCCGCAGGTATACAGTTTTTATTGCAAGATGAACTGACGCAGAGCTGATTTTTAGGCAGAAGGAAAAATTGTGCAGGTTTCTATGAACTCCACAATTAGTGTTTTGGTTTGTGTTTTTTAAAAAGGACAGAGTGTCACACAAGAGCAGCAGTGCCCATCTCTCATCCCTCCATTATTCCTCCCTCCCTCTGCCAGCACAGCATGAGCAGCAGCTGCTTCGCCTTTTCTTGGGAATAATGAGGGAATCAAACTGGGATTCTCAAGTTGGCATCGCTTCCCCCTTCCTTTTGGCTGCAGGAGCCATTGTTTCCATTCAGGGTGGAAGCACCCAGCGGGGCGTGCATACCAGCTGGATGAGCTATACCACGTGACCAGACTCAAAATGGCAGACAAGCAGGAAGGAGACAAATCAAAAAGTAAAACAGAAACTGCAATTTAAAAGGAAGCAGTTTCTATTACAAGAAATTACAAACTGGGCTCTATGGCCATGGCAGTTACGTTACATTGTATCTGTCAACACATATGCTTGGCTATGGTGCCTTAGTAGCATGGTGCTTTTATCTGCTTGCAATCACTTTTTGTTTAATGCATGAAAAGCATTGCTAATCAGATTCATTCTATTTCATATCTTTGAAGCAGTGCAAAGCACGTTTAGGAATTGAACTGATGCTCAACTAACACAGGCCATGAGTAAGTGGTGCAAAAATGACAATCGAACAGTGCTACTTATTAATTTTAGCCCTTATTCCCACCCACCCAACTCCTTAGCAATCATGTCCAAAAGCCTTGGATGAAACCAAATGCTTAATCTTTGCAAACAAGTTTGGGAAATACATATATCCCTCCCCATACCACATCCAGAAACTCTCACACCAGCTCCATTCGTGGAACTAGTCAAATAGTATATGTGCTAATAATTATAGTGCAAAACTTATCAGGCTTTCCTCTCATTCCCTTGAACAGTTCTTTCTTCCCTGGCTGGGAACCTCCACAAAGAGATGTTCTTTGTAATAAGCCATCTTTGTTACTCTATTGCAGTGATCACCACATGCTCCTCTCCTTCCCTCTTCATCAGCCCCATTTTCACCTTAAAGTAATCCCCACCCCATCTTATTACTGTAATGTCTGTGACTTCTAATATGTCCTTAGCGTTTCTATGCCACTAACAGAGTGGCTTAAAAGTAAGCACTGGAATTCAAAACTGAACTAAAACTGCTACTTTTATAGCTTGTCTAAGTATTCCAAGAGATTGATGGAGCATTGCTATGATCAACTCTGATTTCTTGTTTTTCACTGTATTGTGCATTCTAGCAATACGGATGTCCCAGAACAGGTAGGAAGGTATGCAGACTGACTCCACAGCAATGAGGTCCAGGAAGAGGAAAAGCTAAGAGAACCAGATTCAGAGCCTTTGTGCCAGTTTAAAGCGTACAAGATGAGGATCACCTGTGAAAGGCAGCACTGAAAAGCTCATGGAGAGGCAGGACAACAAGGGAGTTATGCAGGAATCTATTCAAACAGGAAGGAGATGCAAATGGAGGACAGACAATTCTAAAAGAATCTGTTTATGTAAAAGGCACAAGAAAAAGTGACTTTGGCCCAGCAGCTGGCACCTGCTCCTGTACCTGCTTCACCTACCCAATACCCATGGCATCAATCAGGACAATAGTTCTTGGACTGCCTCCAACTCCCAACTCCCTCCCAATCATTTCCCAAGCATTCTTCTACCCACATGCAAGAGGATGGAAAAGAAAATGTACATCCCAACGAAAGGCACTTCAAGTGCTAGTAAGAAAAGATCTATATTGCTCTGCTCTTGTACAATTGCCATTTTATATATATATTTTGCATGGCCTGTAAGCTTGTCAGCATGTAAAATAATTTATTGTGCAAAGTACAAAGAACCTTTGATTTCAACATCAGCGATACTATTATTTAATATCAATACATCAGTTCACTCCTCTATCATCTCTCTCACTATTAGCGCACAAAACCCTTGTAAAGTCATCCGCAGTATAATCCTGCCACCTGAAAAGCAAAGCACTGCAATAATCCACTCTTCCATAAACCTCCTCACCATACAAAGAAAGAGAATTTAGGTCTCATACATTAAAAGAAACCCAGCTGCATCACAGCATGAAGTGATTCACTATACACTACAAATCCCAAGTAATATTCACTTCACTGTTCCATACTCAATTCCCCATCACCAGTTTGAAAGTGAGTGCACGGAGCATTTCTAATTTATACAGCATGGCAATTGAAGCCTGTGCTAACAGCCTCAGGTGTGACCACTTGTCTGTCCAGATGTGCATAAGTTAATTCCAGCCCGACCGCCTTAGCACTTCACTGTTCATTGACATCATCATCTTTGCTTTCACTTTATGCAAAATGCAGCAGGCAAATACAAATAATCACGACGTTAGCCACTAAACATTCATTCCAGGTCAAACACCTCCACCATGGTTCCTGTCTCCCAAATGCACGCTCTAACCTACCATCTTCCTGCACCACTCAAGTATATGGTTTAATCTCTGTCTTGTTTGATCAGGCAGAGGTTTATTTAGCCATCCTAAAGGGAGTACAAAGGGTCACAGACAGAGCCAAGTGGGGACAGAAATACCATCAACATCAGAGCTGTTCAGTGGGAATAAAGTTCTGCTTTGCCTGCCATTCCTACATAGACATCCATGAACACCCAATGATTCAGAAAGGGCTTTATCTCCACTGAGGAGCACCCTTTCTGTTAACGTGCTCCCGGGCAAGAAAGAAGACACAAAATGTGCACATGGGTTCCATTTATGTCTCCTGCACTGCTTAACTTACTTAGTGCGCTCCAGCACATTAATCACTTTGATTGTGCCCCCCACACCCAACAACTCACTGCTGATACATACTGCCCTGCAAACCTCTATCACAACAGCACCCCCATGGACTTCTCAACCCCATGCTGATGCCCAATAATTACCCAGGGCAGACAGCCACCACAGGGCAATCACCACTTGCTTTTCAATGACAAGGAGAGCTTATCCTTGCAGTCTGGCACTGCCATTTCAGGGCTAGCTCACCACAGAGATCCAGGAAAATTGTCTTCTTCATCCTTAACGTATGCTGCTTTTGCTGTTCTTGAGACCTGGGATGAACAATCTAGTCCCACCAGGCTGTGGTCATGGTCCAGACACAAAAGCACCACTCCACCTGGTGATCAGCTGCAAGCACAGCACAGAGCCACCTCCTCAGGCAGTTTGGGGGTGGTTTTGACTGTTGCATCCTGAACACCATGAACTTCTAGTCTTGGTCTGAATCTCTCAACAGGTACTGCCTGAACACCCTACCACTACAGCCTCACAACTGCTTTTCAAACACTACAGCAGAAACACAGGAGCAAGAGACAAGCTTTTACCCTGGCCTCCATTTTGAAAAAGAGCCTAGGAACTTATGGTGGTCATTGCAAGTTTATGGGATTTACTGGGAAATTATGGAAGTTTGACCTCTTCTCCCATAATTCTAATGGGCTCTCAGACGGTCTGTCAAAATATTTCAGAAGCTACTGCTTCAGGTGGCTACAAAAGGAACTGTAGGAGAGGCACCCAGAAGACCGTGGAACACAGCAGTAGTGTGAATGTGGGGTAAAACTGCTATCAACCTGCACCCCAAACAGCACGGCTAGTGTGGACTCATGGCATTATTGGTACTTACACTTGTGCATTGCTTCAATTACCAACAGTTCAGTTCTCTAGTTTAAATAGGCCTTTGTTTTCAAACACAGGGTGTGAAGGAGAAAACTTAAGGCTTAAGGGGTTTCCCCTTGTCTGCGCTAGAAAATTAAGTCATGTTAGAACATGAGTTACACAGACTGAAAAGTCATGTTTAACAGTGTTAACAAGGTTGTGCTTTAACATGACTTAATTTTCTAGCGAGGGCAAGAGAAAGGAAACCCGCTCTCAATTTGCTTAGTCCTGCGAACTTTGCAGTGAGAAGTATTTGTCACCAAAATTAAAATGTGAATTTTTTTGTTTGTTTTTAAGGTTTAACTACTGTTGGCACTGCTGAAGGCAACCATATGGTTGAAAAGTTATGCAGGCTGAAGGCTCAAAGAGAATGTAAACTAGTGGCACCCTGTGATTTAATCATAACCATAAGTATTTTTTAATCTCATTGGGCTCTCCAGCTAGTGGTGTCACATTATACTACTTTTACTATTTTTCAACAAGATGGCTACCATCAGAACTATGCTCAGAAATGCCAGTTATAGTTACAAACTTAAAAATACATTTCACAGTCAGCATATTAATGGTGACAAACTTTTCTTACCCTGTGAACAGTCACACTTAGGAAAAATAGGCAGCTCTCTTCATAGGGGAAAAATAGTCTATTTAGAAAAAAACCCCATAGTACTACATGCTCCATTTTTCTGTATTTCCCTCCTTCCCTTGTTCTTTATCCCTAGAAGCAATTTACAGACAATCAATTTATCTTCACAGCAACCCTGTAAGGTATTTTCCCCTATTTATAGATGACAAAATAGTCTGTACAGAAATTAAGGCTGATGTTACTAGAGTGGATTTCTGACTCCAGGTGTGGGTAAGCAACAGGAGCAGATGAACTCTTATGGCACAAAGACCACACATGTATGCAAATAACACTCATAATAAAGAATGAGGGATGTTACAATTTGAACGTGAACTGAGTGTATCATTTTAAAAGGCAATAATGCACTTTAAGTGGCTAAAATGGCATCTTGAGGTTTCATGTTTATCTTTCAATGACTTCTACATCAATTTTGCTCAGTTTACTAGTTTAAAAAAAATAGTGTATCTAACTGCCAGCCTTGCAAATTCAGCTGGGGTCGTTCCGGTGTATGCAACTGGAATTTTGCTGATAATTTTGTTGATGATAATGAACAAGCCAAAAGAGAATCCAGTTCCCCCTGTCATAGCTGTATGGGCTCTGCAGGGCTAACAGGAGTAAAAACCTACTTCTGTCATTAAAGTCAGCACCTATGTATGACTCTGAATATGCACAGGAAGCAGCTCTGCTGAGTAAGATGGTCTAGTTTTAGAGTCACTTTTCTGACCATATCGGCTCCTGGAAGTTTCATAGAATTTAAGGGCCAAGTTCTCTTCTTTCACATTAGTGCAATCCAGAGAAGAACATATCTATTAGTTACATGGTTTGAAAAGGCAGATTAAACCATGTCCAGTTCCTACTACAGACAATACAAAAGAGACAACCCCAGCCTGAGAATTAAGCCACTTGAAATGTCTTCTAAGGGAAAATAATTCCACAGAAAAGGGGGTGGGGAGTACTTAGCAATGCTGTGATACCGTCCCCTCGAACTGCACCTATTTTGATAGTTCAGTACTAGTTTTTCCAGGTCTGACACCAATTCACCTGACCTCCAGCATCCTCTGCCTACCCCTCCTGCCTCCCGTAACAGAAGTTCCCTTACCTTGCCATCTCCTCTCTTACTGCCAATGCCCCCCACCATTCCCTTTACACTTCCTCTGCCCTGGCTACCACAAAGTATTATTTGCATTACAGTAGTGCCCAGAGAATCCATTTAGGTTTAGGGCCCTATTGTGTTAAGCTGTGTACAAAAATTAGAGCACTCAGGGCCATAGCAACAAAGAACGTGGCCCCCTCCGAACGGTGGCCCCCTCCGAACATATGTCTGGGCGGGGCCCCTTACAATGCAGAAACTGGAATGTGGTATTTATTTTGCCACTTTTAGGGGCCCCCTTCCTTGCGGGGCCCCCTCCGGTCGGAGGGCGCTCGCTACGCCTCTGAGAGCACTCAAAATCCCAGGACACCCCAGTCTTGCACTCTGTGACCTGCTTAAATCTGAAGGGATCCATTTCTCACTCAGATATATCCAGGGTTGCCAACTTTGTAATACAGTATTTAAATACCAGACAGTCCAGCAGGAATGCCGGAACCTCCCCCGCCCTGCCTCTTCCCCCCAAGGCCCCGCCTCTGCCCCACCTCTTCCCCCGAGGCCCTGCCCTTGCCCTGCCTCCCCCCTGCCCCACGTCTTCCCCCAAGGCCCCACCCCCCCGTTCGCTTCTCTTCCCTCCTCCACCTGTCAGTCGCTGCTTTTCCCCTCTCCCCACCCTTCTCTTCTGCTGGGTCAGGAGGGACTCGCCTGCAGTGCCGGGGCTGGGAGCTGCAGATAGAAAGCGGCGCCGCCTGAGTACGGGCTGTCGCAGTGATGACCTGGTGCCTCCCCTGCCCGCAGTAACCAGACTTTGGGTGTCCGGTCAGTAGATCTGACCAGACACTGTCAGGTCACTTTTTCAACCAGACTTTCCAGTTGAAAACCTGACACCTGGCCAGCCTAGATATACCACTCTAAGGCCAAGTCTACGCTAAGAGCACTTTACTGGTACACTATAGCAGTGGTTCTCAAACTTACTTGATTGCGGCCTCCCCTTCTTTGTATCTGTAGTAGTTTACGTCCCGTCCCCCACAAGTGCCTGGCCAGCAGCTGTCACTCTCCAACCACCCAGCTCTGAAAGTAGAGCAGAGAGCAGCAGCTGCTGGCAGGGTGCCCAGCTCTGAAAGCAGCACCACTGCCAGCAGCAGCAGAGAAGTAAGGGTGGATTGGTACGTAGAGCCCTGCAAATCCGCGGATATCTGCAGATTCGGATATCCGCAAAAATTGTCTGCGGATCACAGATCAGATGCGGATACACATTTTTGGTACGGCATTGCCACCCTTAATTCTCTAAGGCTGCTGTTGGGGGTACTGCCTTCAGAGCTGGGTGCCCGGCCAGCAGCCGCCACTCTCTGGCCACCCAGCTTTGAACGTGCAGAAGTTTTTCTTCTTAAAGCTTCTCGTGCAAACACCGCCACTGCGCAGAATACATTCCGCGCCCCCACAGTTGGAGAACCTCTGCACTATTGCACCAAAGTTCTCCTACTGTGGATGCAGCAATACCAGCAAAGCTGCACTTTGCACCAGTATAATAAAACAGCCCCCCATGAACAAAACAAGCTGTGCTGATAAAAGCACAGGTTTGCTGGTAGAGCTGTTGCTACACTAGGGACTTCTGCTAACACAGTTATGTCACTCAGGGATCATACCACTTCCCAGTGGTGTCATCAGAAGTCTGTAATGCAGACCTGGCCTCAGAAAGACTAGAAAACCATGGACTCTGATATGCAAAATCTTAAAGATGGACTTTTACACAATAAAATCAAAGCACATGGGAATGTTTATAGCAAAAGTAACTCTGTCCTGCCATTTCCCACATTTTCACTGCAGCAACTGCAGATATTTGTGCCCAAATTAGAGCTCTTTTGCTGCCCAATCCTGAAGTGATCTTACAGTTCAGTGCTACTCCCTGAAGACTTTTTAGAACTGCAACTGGTGCAGACTGCAGCTGCACACCTGATAAGCAGGATATTGTGCAGGGAGCACATGAATGACATCCATTGTCCATGATCTACAGTGGCTTCTCCTGGTGAAGTTTAAGATGTTGATGCTTACCTACAAAGCCCTGAATGGTCTGTGTCCTGGCTACCTTAGAAACCACATTAACTACTGAAGAACACCACAGATCAGCTGACATGCTTGAGCTAACAGCTCCCTGCTTCAAATAGGCAGCCTGACATTTTCAGTGAAGTTTTTGGGACATCAGAACTCACCTCCAAGCACTTCCCCAGATTTCTTGAACTTCAGGATATGCTATCAGATGCCATAGGTGCCAACTTCCCCTCTTTCCTGTGGGTGCTCGACCCCACCCCCCCCGTCTGCCCCCGGCCCCACCCCCACTCCACCCCTTCCATGCTTAGTGAAGAGGGAGAAACAGTAACAGGAAACTTGGAAATGGCAGAGATGCTTAATGACTTCTTTGTTTCGGTCTTCACCGAGAAGTCTGAAGGAATGCCTAACATAGTGAATGCTAATGGGAAGGGGGTAGGTTTAGCAGATAAAATAAAAAAAGAACAAGTTAAAAATCACTTAAAAAAGTTAGATGCCTGCAAGTCACCAGGGCCTGATGAAATGCATCCTAGAATACTCAAGGAGCTAATAGAGGAGGTATCTAAGCCTCTAGATATTATCTTTGGAAAATCATGGGAGACGGGAGAGATTCCAGAAGACTGGAAAAGGGCAAATATAGTGCCCATCTATAAAAAGGGAAATAAAAACAACCCAGGAAACTACAGACCTGTTAGTTTAACTTCTGTGCCAGGGAAGATAATGGAGCAAGTAATTAAGGAAATCATCTGCAAACACTTGGAAGGTGGTAAGGTGATAGGGAACAGCCAGCATGGATTTGTAAAGAACAAATCATGTCAAACCAATCTGTTAGCTTTCTTCGATCGGATAACGAGTCTTGTGGATAAGGGAGAAGCTGTGGATGTGGTATACCTAGACTTTAGTAAGGCATTTGATACGCATGATATTCTTATCGATAAACTAGGCAAATACAATTTAGATGGGGCTACTATAAGGTGGGTGCATAACTGGCTGGATAACCGTACTCAGAGAGTATGTTATTAATGGTTCCCAATCCTGCTGGAAAGGCACAACGAGTGGGGTTCCGCAGGGGTCTGTTTTGGGACCGACTTTGTTCAATATCTTCATTAATGACTTAGATATTGGCATAGAAAGTACGCTTATTAAGTTTGCGGATGATACCAAACTGGGAGGGATTGCAACTGCTTTGGAGGACAGGGTCATAATTCAAAATGATCTGGACAAATTGGAGAAATGGTCTGAGTTAAACAGGATGAAGTTTAACAAAGACAAATGCAAAGTGCTCCACTTAGGAAGAAAAAAATCAGTTTCACACATACAGAATGGGAAGAGACTGTCTAGGAAGGAGTACGGCAGAAAGGGATCTAGGGGTTATAGTGGACCACAAGCTAAATATGAGTCAACAGTGTGATGCTGTTGCAAAAAAAGCAAACATGATTCTGGGATGTATTAACAGGTGTGTTGTGAGCAAGACACGAGAAGTCATTCTTCCGCTCTACTCTGTTCTGGTTAGGCCTCAGCTGGAGTATTGTGTCCAGTTCTGGGCACCGCATTTCAAGAAAGATGTGGAGAAATTGGAAAGGGTCCAGAGAAGAGCAACAAGAATGATTAAAGGTCTTGAGAACATGACCTATGAAGGAAGGCTGAAAGAATTGGGTTTGTTTAGTTTGGAAAAGAGAAGACTGAGAGGGGACATGATAGCAGTTTTCAGGTATCTAAAAGGGTGTCATAAAGAGGAGGGAGAAAACTTGTTCACCTTAGCCTCTAAGGATAGAACAAGAAGCAATGGGCTTAAACTGCAGCAAGGGAAGTCTAGGTTGGACATTAGGAAAAAGTTCCTAACTGTCAGGGTGGTTAAACACTGGAATAAATTGCCTAGGGAGGTTGTGGAATCTCCATCTCTGGAGATATTTAAGAGTAGGTTAGATAAATGTCTATCAGGGATGGTCTAGACAGTATTTGGTCCTGCCATGCGGGCAGGGGACTGGACTCGATGACCTCTCGAGGTCCCTTCCAGTCCTAGAATCTATGAGGCCCCACCCCTGCCCCACCTCTCCCCCGCCCCTATTCCAACCCCTTCCTCAAAGTCTCCGCCCCAACTCCGCCCCCTCCCTGCCCCTATTCCAACCCCTTCACCAAATCCCCGCCTCCTCCCCTGAGCGCATCACATTCCCGCTCCTCTCCCTCCCCCCTAAGCATGCTAACACTGCCAAACAGCTGTTTGGCAGCGGCTGGGTGGGAAGCGCTGGGAGGCAGGCAGAGGAGCGGGAACCCGGTGCGCTCAGGGGAAGAAGAGTTGGGGCAGGGGGTGAGGGGAGCTTGGCTGCCAATGGGTGCAGAGCACCCACTAGTTTTTCCCGCACAGAGTCGGCGCCTATGTCAGGTGCTCTTTTCCTAGTTTTTTCCAGAGGGGATGAGTCAAACAGGAGAGGAACAGGTTGAGAGGGAAGAATTTTTATTTGTGGGTGTAGCAGCACTGCCTACCTTGTCTGTCTTCGGGCTAGCTACTGCCTCAGTTTCTCCTCACTCAGGTTAGATCACCTGACCTTCCAGCTTGGACTGGTTGCTGCGGTGATTTGGCCCTCCAGCTAAATCATTAAAGAAACAAGTCCACCCCTTCCAACATAACCAAATCCATAACAAAAATGAAAGAGTCTTCCACCCCCCACAAGCTGAGTCCAGCCACTCCTTTCTGAGGGTCTGGCTTCTTTCCTGAGTCCCTCCTGCTCTCTACCAAGCAGCTACTCCCAGGGTGTTCCACTGGAGCTTCCCTTCTCCCCCTCCAATTCTACACAGAATTTGGTCTTATCTCCACCCCAGAAGATCTGATGTCGCCACATGACTGGCCTGTCATGTGACTTTGCTCATTTATTCAGTGTTGCCAACTCTCGTGATTTTATCTTGGCTCTGGTGACTTTGGGGTGTTTTTTTGCCTGACTCACAAATCTTCCCTCATTCAAAATGGCCACCATCCCCTGTTCCCATCAATGGGGCTGACGCCAGCAAGATGGCTGCCATTTCCCTACAGTCTACATGCATGTGGCAACAAGGCTGCCCTTAATAAAGGTGGCTGCCACCTCCCACTGTTTCCAGTAAGATTGGAGCCATGCCCACAGGTAAATGGCTGCCACTCTGTGGGCCATGGGGCTGGACAGGACACAGGGACTGAGAGGAGCAGCAGGGACACTGTAAAAGATGGATAGGGAGGCTGAGGGGATGCAGGAGGCAGATTTAGGAGTTACAGGAGAATGGGGTGCAGGGGGAAGGATGGATTCTTGCAAAAGGCTAAACCAATTCCATATTGTTTTTACTGTGACATTATGGCTTATATGAATGATTGATATAAGTTTAAAGTTCTTTGATATGTATATCTGTAATTCATCAACTCTAAAAAGTAAATTAAGTTCTATCTGCAAGCATGAACCATGATGCATTAATTAGCTCAGTAGTTCTTGAACTACTTATTTTCTTTGATTAAAAATGGGTGGTAAACTAGGAGGGGAGGCAGTCAGGACACTAAAAGGAAATGGATGGCAGTTCCCCAGTCTTAGGGGGGAGGAAATGGTAAATGGAGCCTTCATCAGAGCAGCCAGGGAGAGGTGTGCATTTAAGGTTGACTTTTCAACCTGAAATTATCTCACACACATTGGCAGATGAGTAAAGAATATTAAAAAATATGATTTGATGGGTTTTTAAATCTCATGATTTTAGGGGCCAATCTCATGATTTGTGATCTCTTGAGGTTGGCAATACTGTGCTCTCCACCTGGATAAGCAAGCTAAATATATCACAGTTGGGACTGGACCGATCTCCCTTTAAAGGGCCAGTCACCCAGTGACAGAATATATAAGATACTTAGAATCTGAAAGCTGCTTTTTAATTAAATTGAAATAAGTAAATCACTGCCTGTTGCCATAGAGAATGAATGTGATGTCACAGACTCAGCCTCCTGGCTTCAGGGCAAGATCAAGCAGGAGAAGAAGAAAAGGCTGTGAAATTAAAAACACCTATTTTAAAGCAAATGGGTTTGATAATTAGAAAAAAAGTGTGGCATAGGGAAATGATTAGGCTATATGGTGGGAAGCAATTTTAAAGGTGAACTGCAAAGCTGTTTTAAATAAATGAAGAAACTACTTAAAATCCCAGATCGTTAACAGAATGGTATATGTGGAATTAACTATTTTGTTTTAAAACTGTGCAAAAAAAGAATTCATTCTCCTTCGACTTATTTGCCAAGTCTTTGCGTGGGGGGCGGGAGGTTAAAAAAAGTTGTTTGTAATGTTATTACTGAGAAGAGTCAAACTTCTAACACATTTTCTGATGCTTTGCATTTTGCCTTAAAGGGAGATCTATTTATGGGATACAGAACCTTTCTCTTCTAGATCACTGGTGTCAAGCAGTCCTGTCTGAGTCAGTTCATTAGTGATGCTGTATGTGTCACTCTTATAACTCTCATAACAAATGGACATCTAGGGGTTTTTCCCATAGAAAGTCAATGGGCCACAATCTGCACTGTGCAAGAGTCAAAGCTCATTCTGGTCTTCTCTGTGGGCTATTATGGCCCCCAATGCAAGTTGGACTAACAGCAGCCTTGCATGGCTCCCTTAAGGGCTGCTCTGAAGCCTAGAATAGCCATATTATATCAGCCATTCCTGCTGTCTGCCCACATCACTACCCCAGCACATCCCTATATCAGAGACAATGCAGAAAGCTGCCTATATCAGCCCTATGCTGCCTCTGTACTGAGAGAATTCCCAGGGGACTGTTCCACCACTTTTAAGGCCCCTTTACATCACCAGAGCAGTGGAAGAGGGCTGCAGCAAGGAGACTCTCCCATTATCTTTATTAGCCCAGCTAAACCAGTTCTGAAGAAGACTCCACTATTATTTTTTTTTACAAGTTTGTGGCCAGTGAACTAAGTAATAAGTTTATAAATCATTTTAATTAAAAAAAAAAAACAGAAAATATTACTTTTGCATGTTCCTCATCCCCATCTCCTGGGATAAACCAGGACTTTTCTCCCATTTTCTGCAAAGATAAATAACCAGCCATAGTCATTAGACTCTCATGGTTCTTTAGTAGCCTGTGTAAAGTGAGCTAGGGAGATCTCAGTCCAGACCCTGGTAACATAACTGCATACATCAAAAAGCCATAATCACAGTTGGTACTAATCTGCAGCCACAGAATTGCCTGGGGAGAGTGAATTCTCTTCTCCCCCCAAAAGAGAGCCCCTTCCAGGCAGGGCTGAGAGTGTAGGAAGCTAGCAAAAAGGAAGAGAGAGAGAAAAAAATCAGTATTGCCAACACTCACGATTTTATCCTGAGTCTTCCAATATTTGCTGTTTTACCTGGAGCCATGTTGCATGAGAATCTCAGCTTTCATAAAAAAATTACCTTTCCAGCCCTCCAGTTGCAGAGAAAAGCTTGAAAATGTGAGTCATAAAGGCTCACTCAGAAGACAAAAAGAACTCCAAAATCATTCTCATTTAAAGTGTCAGCATTTTTAAGCCAATCATGATTTTTGGCGGGGAGGGGAGCTGACTCATGTTCTTTGAACACTTGGTGTTGATATTACCAAGTAATCTTCATTTTGCACCCCCAAATCTCCAGCGTGAAGAGCTGTGAAACATCTAGGGAGATGTTATAGCATGAGAGGGTACTAGCCGCCCTGGGCTTCCCCTCTTCCCACTGCTTTCCTCTTGTGTGAGAGCAATCTCCTGTTACTGGAACCACAACCTATCACCAAAAATGGCCATCCATTTTGGTCCATTTCCTGCATTTAAAGAGGGAGGGGGACAGAGGAAGGGGCCTTAACCCTTTCTATCTCCTGGGGTTTATTTATTTATTATTTTTATTTAAAGATAAGAGATAAAGCCCATCCAGGTCCAGATCAGCATCTTCCTGCGGAAGGGAACTGAGGCTCCCTCTCTCTCCTGCCTTGAATACTCCAAAGTAACCCCCCCCCCCCTCCACGGCAGAGAGAAAGCTCCTGCAGCCCAGAAACACTCCCAGTTGGACAGGGCTGGGATAATCAGGCTGTTTTGTTAAGACTCAGCAAAGGTGACTACTTGGTGTGTCAAGGAAGATGCCCAGGAGCAAGTTATTTTCCTACAGTACACAAGGCTTTAAGGTAATGCAGAGAGCGCGGGAGCTGGAAGAGAACACTGACAATTTTCCACAAGACTTGATACCCTCCCCCAGGCTTCTTATAACCCACACATACACCTTACTTCCATAAAGCTCTGTAACCTCTGCTACAAACTCTGCCCTCTTTCTTTACTGGCAATCACAAATTGCTCACAGGCCCATCCTCACCAGCTTGCGTCCCTACAGTCCCCTCTTCCTACCCACAAACTCCTCATAACCCTCTTCACCACACCCCACAAGCTCTCACAAAATTTCCTGAGCAAGTTCTGCTGAGATATTTTCAGACCACCGTGGGTCAGACCGCCCTGCTATCCCCATCTGCAGCAGGGGTCCAGTCATAAACCTTCAACATAGCATTAGGCTGGGCCCAGGGAACGTGTCACACATGCACACCCACTACCTGTCTGTCAACTTCTAAATCACAGTGGGCGAGGGGAGGGCAGCCTACAGCCAGCAGCAATGTGGCTCTGGGTATGTCTATGCTACGGTGCTGCAGCTGTGCCGCTGTAGCACTGGAGTGTAAATGCTTCCTACAGCAGCAAGAAGGGTTTTTTCCATTGATTTAGGTCAGTGGTTTTCAACCTTTTTTCATTTGTGGACCCCTTTGGAAATCTTAGACCTAGTCTGCAGACCCCCCAGAGGTCTGTGGACCACAGGTTGAAAACCACAATTTAGGTAACCATCTCTCCAAGAGGCAGATCTGTTCTAGGTTGATAGAAGAATCCTTCTGTCAACCTAGCTGCTTTTATACCAGGGGGTTAGGTTGACCTAACTACAGTGCTAAGGGCACAAGATTTTTCACAGCCCTGAATGACATAGCTAGGTGGACCTGAACATTTTAGGTGTTGATCAGGCCTCATAGAGACAGTTTTTAATCTGGACTAAGCTTTAAAAAGAAGAGAGAATTGCCATGCAATCCTTTGCAAAATTCAGAAAAGCATGAAATTTTGGTTTGTAAAAGCCTTTTGGGTGCAGCAAAATAAAAATAAAAAGGCAAATCACAACACAAAGATAAGAGCTAGGTATTTATTAATTATTATTATTATTAAGCTCTAACTGTTTTTTGATCATTACAAAATTTTAAGTAACAAATGGAGGTTAAAGGCTGTTGAACGCAGAGACACCCAGTAGCCACATGACTGACAGGAATCCATGCAAGAGGAGTGGAACCATATGGAAAATATCAAGGGAAGGAAAAAAATGTCATCCAGCTCTTTGCATAGCTTTCAGCAGCCAGTTTTCCCTCTTACTGTATAGAAACTTCCCTGATTCAAACTTTCTCTCCCTATGCCCCTTATAAAACATATAGCGTTATCTCCTTTCCTCCTTTCTGTTTCTCTATTGGGGAGCAAGATTCTGACTTTTTTTTTAAACCAAACAGTAAGAAGAAGAAAGATTAATTCCTAAGGGTTAACTGTACTGGGGCCTGCTTTTCTGAAAACCTCTGTAGTGTGTGCGCGTATGTATCCGTACACATTTAAGAAAAGGGAAGGTTGCTAAAGAATGTGAAATGTGAGAGCTACAGATTCCCCCATCACCACATCCCTCCTCCTGCTTTCAATAATACATTTCAGCAAACAGTCATTTTTCAAACCCCTTTCTCAGGGGGGAGGAGGTGAAGAGCTCAGGTTACATTTGGGATTTTTTTTAAAACCACAATAAACACCACACAACGAAAATTCAAAGAAAAAAAAAAGCCAGACCTGCTGTTTCCTTTTACAAGCCCTTTATTTCAAACAAACACACACAAATTAATGCAGTTTCCCCTTCCTCCAAGCTGTTAAAAGTGTGACAAAAAATCTTCCATATCTAAAGAGCTTTAGTTATTTTAACTATTTCCAGCTTAACCTACCCTCCACCCCACCCCCAGCTGATGTTGTTTTCCCCTAGAAACTAGCTTTTAATAGCTCACACCTCCCATTTCCTCCAGTACAACATCAAAGGCAATATATTTGGGGCAAAGGTTGTAGTATATTCCTAAAAAAATGAAGCCTGCACATCTACCTCTCCAAACGGTTAGGAACATATACACACACTAACATGTCCTCAGTAGCGCTATGGGGAGAGAAAAATCAGGATAAGCAGAATTTAGAAAATAAAGAATTGGGGTAGCACCAGCACAATCTCCTTCCTGTGTTAGTCACTTTTCCTCTGCTGATGACCCTTGGCAAACCAGCAGCCATGTGAAATTAAACAAGCCCCCACTGGCAGAGTGGTGTAGCCTGAAATGAACACCTCCCCCTACCCTAGAAAGTCACAGCCTTTCTTTGAAAAGGCTCTTACCTTGCAAGGCTTCCTTATTGTCCCATTTTAGCTCCTTTCCTTTTGTGGGGCTTTAGTATATGTATTTAACATTCTTTGTGGCACAAAAAGAAATGGTTATAAATCCTGTCAGGTCATGTGATTGAGTGAGTGGTTTTTTTTTTTCTTTCTCTCTCTCTTTTTTTTTTTTTTTTTTCCCCTTCCCTCTCTCTCTCTCTCTCTCTCTTTCTGCTTTTAGGACAATACTCAGCAGCCTGGGCTCAATGTGTCAGGCCAGACTGGCTGATGACAGAGAGGAGGAGGAGCTGCTGCTGGCAGGGCCTGGCTTTCATGGCAGCTGGGGCTGGGAGGATGGGGCCTGGAGCCGGTGTTGATTAGGGTTCTGATATCTCATAGTGATGCCTTGAGGAGTAGGAGGAGAGAGTGTTTTGTCTGATTTCTTTTTCTCTGCATCCTCTCTTTTCCCCTCCTCCCCCTCTCAGCCCCTCTCTCCTGCTTCCTTCCCATCCTGGGACCAGAAGGAGGAGGTCTGTGCTTTGCTGGGGAACCCTGGCAGGCTCCTCGCAGGCAGCTGAGATCTGGTTCTCTTCCACACAGCTGAAACCTGTAGTGTGAACACCGCAGGCTGAATCAGACTTTCCCCAGCCTCACCGCTGGGGCCACTTCCCTCAGTTCTGCTAAGCCTCCCGAGGGCCCTTGCTTTTTCAAATCCTAGGGGAAAGGACCAGTTTTCAAAGAGTGGCAAAGATCTCTGTGAATACAAACATCTTAGTGATTCAGCCAAAGTGAACTAATCTGCAACCCTCCTCTGAAAAAGTGCCCAGGTTTTAAATGTCTTTTCATTCTTTTGTCACAGTCGCCTTCACAGATATGATAGGCTCTGTACTCCTAAGTGGGGGCAGCACTGAGCCAAAACAGGGTGTAGGGTTTTTTTGGGGGGTGAAAGCCCACTAGAGTCAGTTGGCTATGTTTCTCAGGGTCTCATCTGAGCTGAGGGTAATTCAAGGAAACCGAAAGCCTCCTACCTGAACCGGAGTCTAGTTGGGACCAGGGTCTACAAAGAGTGGAGCTTTCAATAGGCTGCTGGCCTAGAAGAAAGAGCAGGGCTTTTTAGACACACAGCTGCTGCTATTTTTGAATTGCCGTGGTGTTTAAACACTGCTCGGCTACATGAAGGGAGTGTGAGCAGAGACTTTGCTAGTCTGTCTTTATTTTGGTTGCACCAGAGAAACCTGAAACCCTTGAAGAGGGTTTCCCGGCTGCTTTACATAAGATTGCTGCTGTGCTTCAATCCTGCTGCATGGGCCTGGACTCTGCCACAGAGACCATAAAACCAAATACCACTATAATGTAAATAAAGCACAATTACATCTTCCAATGGGGAATGGTAAAAAAACAAAACAAAACATTTTCTCTCTCAAACACCATCATAACTGAAACCTAAATGGGAGAGAGAGAAAACGCTTTCTTCTGCCCTTTAATGATTTGGCCATTTCAACTGATCCTACCAGATTCCCTCAGCAATGGAATGGAATTCTGTTCTAGTCTATAAAGATTTTTACGGTGCCCTCAGAAACTTTCAGTAGTGCATTAAGTGATATGACTAACAGAAGAAGAGCTCTATTTAAGCTTGAAAGTTTGTCTCTCTCACCAACAGAAGTTAGTCCAATAAAAGATATTACCTCACCCACCTTGTGTCTCTAATATCCCGGGACCAACATGGCTACAACAACACTGCATACTGAATAATGTAAGGGGACTATTGGTCCCTTACTAAAACTTAGTGGGGGGTTTTGGTTGACTAGCTCCCAGTACGAAAGGGAAGGGTCAATGGGAAATCGGAACCCTGAGACTGACAATCCCCAGGGGCAATGTGGAGAGTCCAATGCTACAAGTCAGCCTGATCGACAGGACGGGCACGCTAATGAGGGGGTCAGGAGGCCAGTGGGGTCCCATCCTCCGTGTGAGCTGGAACAGAGTGGGGTGAGCTAAGGAGACAGCAGTAACCTGAGCTGAGCTGGGGAGCAAATCTGTGGCAACCGGAGCCAGAGAAAACCAGAGAAGCAGCCTGAGCTAGGGAGAGCATCAGCAAGAGCCAGAGAAGCAGCCCAGGGAGCAGACCTGTGCTGGGAAGAGAGCTGCAGCAACCAGAGCCAGAGGGGCCAGAAAAGCAGCTCAGGAAGCTAGAAGCAGAGCTAAGGCAGTGTGGGGCTGGGGCTGAAGCAGTCCAGAGCTACATGCGGTGAGCAGCTGGGGAGAGCAAAGGGAACCATGGGCAGAGGGCCCAGTGCAGGGCGACACCCTCAGCCAAGAGGCCTTGCAGGCCAGACTTGGAGAAGGGATCATAACCCCGACGGGGGGGGGCAGGAGGCTGACACTGGGAAGGAGGGTCCTGCCACCTAGAGCCTGAAGGCATGTGGCCACCGCCAGATCAAGTGTTCGACCCGCAGCATCCCTGCAGCACAGGGGCCTGGGCAGGAGGCCTGGGTGTGAAGAACAGACCGTGAACTTCCCTTACATTCCAGAGACACTGGTTGTGATGTCCCCATGCCACAGAGCAGGGTTATGTTTTTCCCTTTAACCTTTCCCATTTTTTTCTTATTTTTTAAATTGATTGCTGTTTAATAAATTGTATTTGCTTTTAACTGTATGTAATGATCAGTGGGTTAGCATCCAGAGCGGAGAGAGCACCCCGGAGTGGGGACACCCTAGCCCCTGTCCTAAGTGACTATGACAAGATTGGGGGTAAAGCCCCCAGGAATCCTGGGCCCAACCTTGTCGAAGTTACAGAGACTCTGCCACACAGGAGAATGGCAGGGGAGTCCTCGAGGTCAGGCAGGCCTCTGGGTAAAGGAAGTGGGAGCGAGGACTCAGATCCTTTCATTAGCCAATTCCACCAGGGTAGTGTATAAGCCAGGAAAGTTCCTCACAATTAATAGTGGGACCAATCCCCCGCTTACACTAACACAGGGGTCGGCAACATTTGGCACGCGGCTCGCCAGGGTAAGCACCCTAGCGGGCCGGGCCAGTTTATTTACCTGCTGACGCGGCAGGTTCGGCCGATCGCGGCCCCCACTGGCCGCGGTTCGCAGTCCCGGGCCAATGGGG
>NW_020665369.1:241642-251477 GCF_002925995.2 Terrapene triunguis
GTGCCAAACGTTGCCGACCCCTGCACTAACACATGTGGTTCATTTTCTCTCTCATCCTATCCCCAGAGGGAGAACTATGTGTACAGTGGTGTGTTTTGGTAAAGGTGAGGGTTTTCTTCTTTAGGTTAGAGCAGGTTAGATGGAAGCAATGCACCTTGCGCTTGGAGCAGAAGGTAGTGAGGTCTGTGATGGTCCTTAGTTCCTAGAGGAGTTAATTTCACAGTCTTGGGCTGGCCCCTGAGAAAGCACAAACAAGTTTTTCGCTGTGGCACCCACCCGTCATTTTCAACTTGGAGGAACTTGTCTGCATTCCTGACAACTGAGATAAAACATTTGTGGGGAAATATTCACCCTTTCCATTCTCCAGAAAGAGAGTTTCAACACCCCCACCCCTGCTATGTGAGACTTAAAACCTCCTGTTACAGACTAAGAACATACAGGCCGGTGTTTGAACATTTGGGGACATAGAAATACACGTTTTAATGACATTGAAATTCAGTGGAGTAGGAAAGCTTGGAGGCAGAGAGTGGGAAAAATATATTTTGTTAAAAAAGGGGGGGAAGAGTTGGCTCATATATATAAAGTGGCATTGATGGACCCCCAAAGGGGAGTCCTAGCCAATCCAATTTGACTGAAAGGATGGTAGATGCAACATATGAGCCATCAAAGAGGGGGTCAGGGGAATGGGAAGGAATAGTTTGGGCTCCAGTAGCAGAAGCAGTAACACCAAAGGACCTAAGGGAGACAGTGGATTTAATATATTTTTGCAATTTGATATAGCAGCAAAAACCATCCAGCTAATTTAATTTGGGCTGTAAATGCAGAGGCCTCTTCTCAGAGACATAGGAAATAGTCCAGGTTTTTACAACACTGGTGAGACCACAGTTTGAGGATGTATTCAGTTCAGGACAGCTCAGCACCACTAAGATGTTGACAAGTTGGAGAGAATGAAAAGAAGAGCAACATACAAGGATAAAAAGGCTGGAAAGGATTAATTTATGCAGAAAGCCTGGGTATGTACAGCTTGGCCAAATGAGAACTAAGAAGCATCAGGATAACTGTGGATAAGTATTTCAAGGGTGCAAAAACATCAGGAAGAGTTGTATAGGATGAAACTAAGCAAAGGAAACAGTCTATTAGGCTGTAAAATAGCATCCCTAAGGAAGTGGTGGAAGCTCCATCACTTGACTCATCTAAAATTGGACTGAGCAAAGCACTGGAGAAAATGATTAAAAAACAAGCACACTGTGACAGCCCATTGTGGGTGGCCAGACCCAGTAATCAGAGCCAGAGTCTACGGTCACAAGACAGGAATCAGCTGGGTCAGGATACCAGGAGGTTAGAAACAGGAGACAAACTGGAGGTCAGAACCACGAATCAGATGACAGGAGTCACCAGTTCAGGATGCCAAGAAATCAAGCCAAGGGAGGGGGAGGCACACAGTCCAGAACAGGGAAGAACCAAGTTGTTCAAATAGTTTTCTGTTCCTGCTTCTGGCTGAAGAAGGGCCAGCAGGCCAATCAGCTGCTCTGGGACTCCACCAATACGACTGCACCAGCAGAGTCTCAAACTGGGGCTGGGCTTCATTGGTCCCAGGTACACAAGTCTAGTTTCCAGGAGGGTCTGTCCATGCAGATGTATTCTGTTGAAAGCTACACCTTTTGTCGTACTGAGTAGGTGGGTCCCAGTTGTCTATGTTTGTCCTCATGTATTTAGAAGTCCTCCTTTGCCTTTTCCAGGTGTCTTTTCGCCTCCTCTTGGATGTGATGGATGTGTTCTACTAGGTCCAAGGCAGATGGATTGGGGGAGGATATGGGTAGTTGTAGGTGGAATCTGGGGTGCTACCCATAGTTGATAAAGAAGGGGCTGTGGCCTGTGGATGTGTGGTCCACATTATTGTATGAGAACTCTGTATAGGGTAACAGTGAAGACCAGTCATCCTGGTGATAGTTGATGTAGCATCATAATTATTGTTCAAGGATCTGATTGCTTCTGTTGATGGTAGGCACAGGACAGGTGCACATGACTCCTAATAAACATAGGGCCTTGTGCCAGAAGAGGGCAGTAAACTGTGGTCCCCAGTCAGGGACACCGGAATAGGGGGGCCAGAGGGTCATGGCCCCTCCACTTTTTACCAGCCATAAGGATGAATGATGGGGGAGGGGTCTTGGGGGGAAGAGGCAGTGTGAGGGTGGAACCTCGAGGGAAGGGATAGCACAGGGGTGGGATTTTAGGGGGGAAGGTGTGGCATGGGGTGCATGGTTCGGGCGCCAGTGGCCCCCCACTGTTAGGAAGCTTCCACCGCCCCGTCCCCAGTCGGAGGTGATATGATGCGGGAGGCCATGAAGACAGACTACATTGTTTATCCAGACCCAGGCACTTTCCTTCTCAGAGGGTAAACCTGTGCAGGGAATAAAGAGTGAGCCATTTTAGAAAAGCGATCTACCGCTGTCAGGATGGTAATAGAACCACTGGATTCTGGTAGTTCCATCACAAAATCCAAGGAAATGGCTTCCCAGGGCCAAGATGGGGTGTCCAGAGGTTGGAGGAAACTGCAGAGTTTCTGGCAAGGGATCTTGGTGAGGGAACACACCTGTCAGGAAGCTATGAAGATCTTGGAGTGCATTCGGGGCCACCGGGAGAAACCAGACATTAATTGTTGGGTTTTATATCACCCTAAGTGTCTTGCCAAGTTGGAGTCATGGCAGAGTTGGAGAACCGCCACCCTCACAGGTCTGGGGGAAACATAGATGTGGTCCTTTACAAACATAATTCCCACCCACCCCCAGCTGTCATGCATGGGTTGCCAATGGCCAACTTGGATGGAATTCTGGAGATGTCAGTGAGTTGCATTAAGAAAGTTATGGGATTTGAGAATGTGGGCTGGTTCCAGACTGGGGTCTTGTGGGTCAGAGCCATATCTTCGGAACAAGGCATCGGCCTTGCCATTCCTGGTTCCAGGGTGGTAGATCAGGGTAAAGTTGAATTGAGAAAAGAATAGGGCCCATCAGGGCCTTGGCCATAGTCAGGTACTCCAGGTTCTTGTGGTCCGTAAACAATTGGACTGGATGATGGGCCCCTTCCAAGTAATGTTGCTACTCTTCAAAGGCAGTCTTAATTGCCAGGAGCTCCTTGCCCAGGATCTCATGGTTTTGCTCAGCAGGTGTGAGCTTCCTTGAATAGTAGGCAATGGGATGCTGTATTTGCTCGGGAGAGGACTGTCCTGATCACTGTATTAGAGGTGTTGGCTTCCACAACAAAAGTTTGTTCCAAGACAGGGTGGGCCAATACCGGAGTGGTGGTGAAGGCAAGCTTCAGTTGCACAAATGCATGCTGGGCCTCAGATGACCAGTGGAACTTGGCAGTGAGGGGCTTGGCTTGTTTCGGAAAATCCAAAATGAACCTCCAGTAGCAGTTTGCGAAGCCTAAAAAGTGTTGTAGGTCATGCACATTTCAGGGAGCTGCCTAGTCGCGGACAGCCTGGAACTTGTGCAGATCCATCTTGATGCCTGCTGGGTACAGGATGAAACCCAGAAACCCTGTTGAGGTTGGATCAAATACACACTTCTCTATCTTAGTGTAGAAACCGCATTGTCGTAGTCTCTTTACGACTGTGCAGATGTGAGTGGTGTGGTCCAGATCATCCAAGAATATCAATAGATCATCTAAGTACACTACCACAAACTTGTCCACTAGATCTTGTAGCACATCATTAACGAAATGCTGGACTGTTGCTGGAGCATTATTCAGTATGAATGGCATAACTAAATATTCAAAGTGGCTGTAGTGGGTCTGAAAGGCCATCTTCCATTTGTCGCCTTCTTGGATACGGATGAGATTGTAAGCTCCCTGGAGATCCAGTTTCATGAATATACAGGCAGCCCCCACATGGTCCAACAGTTCATGGATCAGAGGTATCAGGTAACAGTTCCAGATTGTTATCTGATTTAGGGCTCAATAATCGACAGAGGTGGAGACTGCCATCCTTTTTTAAGCAGAGGAGCGGGGCACCAGCTGTTGAAGTTGATTTGTGGATGAACCCATAGGCCAAGTTCTCTTGGAGATATTCTCGCAGTGCCACCAGTCAGACTCCAACCTTGCATATATCCACTCAGATGGTATCTTTGCACCTGGCTGAAGTTCTATAGGACAGTCGTAGTCCTGATGTTGGGGGGGAGGTTTTCTGAATTCTTCTTCTCAAAGACATCAGTGTAGTCATATTACTTGGGGGGAAGTTCCACAGTTCCCCCAGTAGGTGTATATTGCGGGCAACTACCCCTACTTGAGCCTTCTTGGGTCTGGGAGCAATGTTTGCTGGTCCCTGGCCATGCTGTTGGCAGAGTTCAGACAGGAAGATGACTTTCTGTTCTCCCCAGTGAATGAGAGGGTCATGAAGGGTCAGCCAGGAGATGCCAAGGATCAAGGGGAAATGCGGAGAATGGATCACACCAAATTATCATTTCTCTGTGTTCCCATCTCTGACTGATTCAGGTGACTATTCTTCTTCTTGCCAAATGGAATGCTTAAGGAGCTATACACCTCAGTCCTATACACACCTCAAGATACCACTGTATGTCACTAGTCAGGGTGAGTACCCAAAATAACCATGCAGGGCATACAGAATGCCTACACAAAGCACAAGGTCATTGGACTACACACCATGCTTAATGTAAACTGTCAGACATGGACAAAGTAAAGTACCCAACACTTAGGAGGCAGGAAGCTGTACCCACAAAGTATGCCAAAACCCCTTTCACCATTTTTTCCTCTTCTTTCATATGGAATTTGAAAAGCAACAGGCTGGAATTATAATTAAATCTTAAGATTCGAAAGCCATTCTTATGCTTCTGGGGTAGCTGATGGATCCCCCTTGTGTCACCACTGTTAGCATGAATGGGGCAATTGTCCATGATGTGTCGTATGGTTTGTACTTCGCCACAGTCACAATTTGGTGATTCTTTGATTTTTCCATTTCTGTAAGAGAGAGCCACACCTTCTGTGTGTTGTCCGAACACAGCTGGGTGCAATTCACTGCCTATGAGGGAGGCAGAATCCTTGGACTTCTTTCATTGGATCTTCAATCAGATCTTCGTTTGAGACATCACAAGCAGCCCATGATTCGAGCCAGCAAGTGCTGGTGTCCTTTCCATTGGCCTGTAGCATTGATGCATGGATCCAAAAAGGCTTCCTGGATTTGAGTCAGCAGAGTGGCAGTGAATTGAAGTCTTGGTGTATCAGAAGGTCCAGAGTGGACAGGATCTTGTTATACTCCTGGACCACAGCAGCGTCTTGCATGATGTTGTGTGATGCCCACAGCAGCATCATGCCTGAGGTTGCGTGATGCTCACCAAAACTGGAAGCCAAGGTATTGGTGTTGATCTGAGATACCCGCTAACAGTCCTGAGCATGGCATTAATTTCAGTGTCAATGAGATTGGTGTGGGAGCTGTTGCACCAACCTGATGCGCAATACTCCACTGTTGGCAAGACCAGGATTTGTGCTAATGTTTGAAGTGTGTGTGCATCATATTCCCAGGATGTGCCAGTGAGTTTCTAGATGATGTTAACCTTTGTCTTTATCTTCTTTTTGGTATTGTCAAGGTGTAGGTGATAGCTCAGCCTCTGGTCAAGGGTAACTCCAATGCACCGTGGATTATGGTCATATGAAAGAGGCAGATCACAAAAGTCCACTTTGAGCTGCACTTTGGCCTCATGGTTTTTCACGTGGAAGGCAGAGACGAATGTTTTCGAAGTGTTGGATTTCAGTTGCCAAGCTTTGAAATACGTCTCAAGTGTGCTGAGGTCATTGTTCATGACCTTTTCTTTGGCCTTCAGAGAGGAAGCTTGCCTTGCTAGCACAATGTCATCTGCATAGATGAATTTACAGCATGATGTGATCAGAATGTCACTGGTATAGAGAATGAACAGTGAGGGCGCTAAAATGGATCCCTGGGGGGGGGGCCGTTGTTCAATCTCCATGATTTACTGGCAGATTCACCAAGGTGTACAGTGAATCTTCTGTTACTCAACATCTCGGTGATGAATCTGGTGGGTGATTGGCATGAGAAAGCAAATGATATCTTCAGCAGGAGATCTTTGCGTCATAGAGTATCATATGCAGAAGAAAGGTCAGTGAATGCTGCCATTGTTTTTAATTTTCACTGGAAGCTAGATTCTATGTAGCCTGTGACCAGATGCTGGCCTTAACCTTTTATTGCCGAAGTTCCCCTTTGAGGTCACCAACCCTCCCCCTAGTATGAGCAGCAATGATGGAATGGATAACCTCTCTCCAATCTTTTATTCTTGTTGCTGTGATGATCACTCTGAATCCACAGACCATGAAACACAAATCCTAGGGTAATATTTGGACTCCACTCACCTCTGACAAACAATTCATTGCATCCAGCAGCAGGAATTTATGCAAATTGGCAAAACCTCAAATTTTAATATTCTCTAGTTAAAGCCATAATATAAAGATGTCTTTAAAAAAAAATACATGTGTAAGTAATAAAGCCACCCTGAACTCATACTAATAGCCCATTTATACCTCACCATACCACTATATATTCTTACTTGTATATAATACGTGCAGGAAAATACATGATGCTGTGGGGTATCCATCATGTGCTGCAAAAACCACACCACACCACATCAATGGTTGCTCTATGTATGCCACACACTGAAGAAAAATTATTCTACAAATGTTCTAAAGAGATTTTTAAAGTTTATTTTTATTGGGATATATATATTTGTATATATATCCGCTTCTAAAGTCAGTTGCATTGGTTACCATTAGTCCAACTGCATAGGGTTCAGGTGGAGGCATAACCATCCCTAAAATAGCTTTTCTATACATAAAAGTCATAATTTTAAGGACTGATATCTCAAACTTTTCCAGGGGCTGATTTATTTATTTAGATCAGTGGTTCCCAAATTTGTTCAGCCAGTACGTCCCTCAGCCTGCGCCGCTTCCAGCAGCTCCCATTGGCCTGGAGCAGCGATCCGCGGCCACTGGGAGCCGCGATCGGCCAGACCTGCAGACGCAGCAGGTAAACAAACCGTCTCGGTCCGCCAGGAGCTTTCCCTGCACAAGCGGCGGAACAAGTTTGGGAACCACTGATTTAGATGTATCATATGGCTCTCACCACCCCCTACATATATAAGCATGCCAACATATGGAATAGAGATGGCCAAATGTTAAATTACAGGGCCATGGAATCTATTTAATTTATCATCTGGTTCCACAATTTATCATGCACCTTTGGCTGCCTCATATGCACTCTGCCCACTTGTCCATCTTTCTCAGACTATTAACATTCCAAGCCCTTCAGCAGTCTCAAACAGTTGCCTTTATTTAATAAAATAATCAATCTGCTATAAAAAGGTTTCTTTCTTTCTCGTGAATGTGACCTCTTCCCATCTCTGGTCTGAGTACTAAGATGGGAAGTATTCAGTTCTGGAAGTTCAAGACTAGTCACACATTCAAGGGCTGATCTCTTGTGACCCACCATGACTAGAAATGGGAGATTTATACCATTGGAATAGGGATATAATCCCCTTTCCAGGGAGATTCTACATTTATTCTACTAATACGCCTGTTCTGCCATGGGAGTCTTGAGAAGTTTGGACCACGTTTCATCTGGAACCTCACCTCAGAACTGTTCACCAAGGGTAGCCCTACCAGTAGTATAAGACTCCGAACAACATAGTTTTGAGGGTCATTCGGATATACAAGCCTCTCCACCACAACAAGGTAACAGTCTAAGAAGAGCATCTGGAGTGGTACCAACATGCTGCCTTAGGAAGATTCTTTGTATGAGATGGGAAGATTGTCGCACCCATGCCAGCATTCTCTCTGTATCTAACATCACCAGTGTTGAGGTGAAGATTATGAAACATCAACTTTGCTGAGCTGGCCATTGTGTGTGGGTAGTTGATACTCGTTTTATGAAGAAAGTCCTCTTTTCTCAACATAGTCATGGTAAGCAGACTCATGGGGGACAGAGGAAACGCTACAAGGCCATTCTGATAGTATATCTTAAGAAGGGAGGCATTGACCCGATGAATTGTTAAGAGCTGTCTGGCAATAGACTGCAAAGGCATCATATCATACATCAAGCCTCACCCCATTTTGAAGAGAATCACCTTGCTCAAGAGGCTGAGAAATGGCAGAGGAGGAAGGAAAGCGTACAGCCTCCCAGCCAGCAGTTGTGCTCGCTCCAACCAACCACAGGTGCTGGAACTGAGGTTGCTGCAGGAACCCTAGACTTGAAGTCGTTTCCATTATATACAGGATTTACAGTTTGGTTCAATGGCTGTCAGCACCCCTCCCCCCCCATAACAATTGTTCTAGCACCCCTGCAAGAAACCATCTGTCATATATGTGGAAAAACCTGTAGAGCGTGGATTGGACTCCTCGGCCATCTTAAGTCTCATCAGTGACTTTTTTTCCCCTGGCAGACATCATCCTCGTATCCAGGGATAGCCACCGAGGACATTCATTCTAGGCCTGGATGAGCCCAAGATATCTGACCTTGGGATTGTGATTTTTGTGGATAGAAAAGCTATTTTAAGTCATTTTTAGTGGGGTTATAGCTCCTTCTGTTAAAATGGATTTCATTTTGAAATCTAGTGTTTGCTTTTTGCATTTTACTCAGGTAAGAGAGTGAAACCAGACTGAAAAGATTTACTTTCTATTTGTCATCCACTAGCATAGTGCTATTGTGTTTGGGTAACCAACCTGGCAGAGGAAGGTTTACTGCACCTTGAAATTGTGGTTTCCTTTATATGTTACTTTAAAAAATGTAATAAACATTTCCACACCCATTAGATCTGTAAAACACCTCCCTTCCCTTTTTTTTTTTTTTTTAGAGAATCTAAATTTGGAATTAAAACTACTTGACAGTGTTCCCTTTAAATGAGCAGATGGTGAAAGTGTGACTGAAAAGCAGACATTTGCTTACAACTACTGTAGACATTTTCTTTGACTAACACTCTTTGCATGTTAGGGGACTGCCTCACAATCAAGGGGATTTGTGGGGGATGTGTGCTAGAATTCATCTTGTTCTCACCAAACCCATTTATATTTATTTGGGGAATTACAATATGCGTATTTGAACCTCCATGGAAATTTTGGCTCTTTTCCTCAAGGCCAAGACGCCGAATCCTCCAGCAGAGGAAATCTGTATCTTTACCTGCAGCTACACTACCTCAGCAGGTGATCCTTACAAATCTAAGATAAGCAGAATTGATCCCAATCAATATTTGAATTAGAAACCGAAAAGGAAAAGCAAAGTGTTGCAAGAACTGACATGGGCGATTCAGCAGGGAAAAATACCTCCTTCTAAGCCAGTAGGAGGCAGCATGGTCTAGTTATTAGAACAGGCGAATGAGGGTCAGACAACCCGGGTTCTGTTCCCCACTCTGCCTCTGGGTTCTGTTCCCAGGGTACAATTTTGGGACAGGCATTTCACTGCCTTGTGATTCAGTTTTCCCATCTATGAAACTGAAATAACACCTACCCAATTTTGTAGAACAGTTGGAGGTGCTTGGATGAAACGCGTTGCGTCTGTAAAGTATCGAACGGTATTACTGAACTAATGCCCTAATACTGTGTTAGAGATGCTTTAGGTGCCAGCTTACTTGAAAGTGCTCAGAGACCATGGTGTTGAGGGTGGTAAAAAATCCTAGCTAGACAGATGGAATATAAAACTGAGGCCCTGACACGTCTTGGTCATTCAAAGATCCAACTTTTTCCAAAGTAGTGGTGTTAGCGCTACCAGGGCCGGCTCCAGGCACCAGCTGACCAAGCACGTGCTTGGGGCGGCACCTTGGGG
>NW_020665369.1:251577-254233 GCF_002925995.2 Terrapene triunguis
AGCGCTGGAGGGGTTTTTTTTTGTTTCCGCACGCGGCGCTCGGGGGGTGGGGCTTCAGGCAGCACGGCGCTCAGAGGGGGCGGGGCTTCGGGCGGCGTGGCGCTTGGGGGGGCGGGGGCTGGCATGGCGCTCGGAGGGGGGGCTGGCACAGCACGGCGCTCGGAGGGGGCGGGGGCTTGGCGCTCGGCGGGGGCTGGCGCGGCGTGGTGATCAGAGGGGGGGCGGGGGCTGGCGCGGCACGGCGCTCGGAGGGGGAGCGGGGGCTTGGCACGGCGCTCGGAGGGGGGGGGGGGGCGTCGGGGGGGGGGGGGCGGGGGGGGGGCGGGGGTGGGGGGGGGGACGGCGCTCTTCTTTTTTGCCTGGGGTGGCAAAAAAGTTAGAGCCGGCCCTGAGTGCTACTTTGCTGGCCATATTCCTGTTTGGGCAATTGCATTATGACTCCCTAAAGCTTCCTCCAGCATTTCAATTACCTATGATATTCTCAGATTTGAAGGCCAGAGGGACCATTTGATAATCTAGTCTGACAACCCTCCCACATAATAAAGGCCACCTACATGTAGCCCTACAACTTGCATTTCTTCTTCACTTCCTATTGTAAATTCTAATGTTGCAGTGCTGTGCACTGTTAAACAGCTATCATACTCCACCCCAGAGGTGGCTTCTGCATTTCTGTAGCAGGTGATACAAGCCCTGCCATATATCATTTGTAATGTCTGCCTGGCACTTTGGAATCATGAAAGACACTATAGAAATGTTAGTCATTAATGATAACCTGCATTAGTATTTCATCTCTAAAAAAAAGCAGCAATGACTCATTCTCTCTCTGACAGTAAGTAGGGATTCGTTTGCCCCAGTCCCAGGCATGTTTTTATATCAACACCTGGAAAAGGAAGAATATTGCTCATGGGAGAATTCAGATTCACACCCTTTTCTTCTAGGTGGACAGCAGGGGCACAGGGTCCTTGCTGTTGCTTTTTATTTGGCGTGCCCCCCTTTTTATTTAGTGCATGTTAGCTGCAAGAAGGGCAAATCTTGGCCATCAAACAACCACAGAGGACAAAGGTGTCAGTAACTGGGTTTTCTGGTTAGGCCCAAGCAGAAAAACCACTCAGATGGGAAAGGATTTTCCTTGTAGTCTGTACAGCAGACACACAGAGGACATTTTCTGTTCCTATATCCTGCCTCACAACAATGGTTCCAAGCCTAGGACAAGACATCCCTTCCTCTCCCCTGCACTCACCAGCCATGATCCTAGGACCGGTGGAGGGATCTGGCTGCAGCTTTCTTTGGACTTTCGTGCCCCGCTGGTTTTGCATTTCAGTCTCCAGTTTGTCATAATGATGCTATCAGTAAGAAATCCACACACACCCCCATCACTTACCCCACTTCCATAGGACAGACAATGCAGTGCCAAGCTGCAGCAGGCCTGTGGTTGATGACGATGTTGCTGGTACGGGATGGTTCTCAAGAAGGTGAACCTGTGTAGTCCTGCCCCACTGCTAGCTTACACACACCCAGCATCCGGACAAATGTACAATGCTATCCATGGTGTGGGTGGGTGGTGGGAATTCCTTCCTGACCCCGCATTCATTTGTTATTCTGCAGGTTGAAGCATGGGGTTTGGTTAACCTCCTATTACTGTCCTCACTATGATTGTTATTTCTGGTAAGGAAATTTGAACCACAGAAGTTGACTCAGTTTCCTGGTTGCCCAAAACATAATTTTACTACTGGAGATAGTGAAGCAGAGCTGGGGGAGGGTAAAGAAAGATAAAGAGGATGGACAGGAGATGCATTGAGGGCCAAGGGCACCATCTGGTGGCTTGAGGTGTAGCCGCTCCTAAATCCTCTTTTCTGTGAGGGTCAGTGAAAGTCTGGGGGAAAAAATGTGCTTGTTAAACACACAAACCAAAAGGGGATAAGAGAGTCTCGACCCCAGCCCAGGTGGGTAGCAAGATGTGCGCCGATGAATACAGATGGGAAAAGCAATCCAGACCGCACAGCCTGCCTTTGCTCTCTTCAGACTGGATGTAGGGATGGTCAGCATATTCAAATCGCTCATTGCACTGGGCTAAAAGGAACAGAGAGACACAGAAGGTCTCAAAGGCAGACAGGTCCCATCATACATAAGCCTTTAAATACTAAGCCTGAATCTCATTCACTAAACAATAGGCAGCTAGTGCAGCTCATGGCAGGCAGGGGTCATTGTCTTGTTGGGGGGGAACACACGGATTTTTACTGCCACAGACACTGCATTGGCTGCAACCTGTTGATGGTATTCAAGGATGTCTTCAGCCTGGCGGTCACAAAGCCATGAATCACTGTACCCAACCATCACCCACAAGACAATACAGTTTCCCATCAACGTCCCTCAGCCTGCAAGCTTCTTTTTTCTAGAATATCAGGGTTGGAAGGGACCTCAGGAGGTCATCTAGTCCAACCCCCTGCTCAAAGCAGGACCAATCCCCAGACAGATTTTTGCCCCAGATCCCTAAATGGTCCCCTCAAGGATTGAACTCGCAACCCTGGGTTTAGCAGGCCAATGCTCAAACCACTGAGCTATCCCTCCCACCCGTCTCATAGAGGGTGCCCAGTATCTTGAAGGAGTGGGGCTAAACGTGCCTAACAGTAAAATCTATTTGTTTCTTTGGGATATT
>NW_020665369.1:254333-267466 GCF_002925995.2 Terrapene triunguis
CACTGGCCGCGGTTCGCCGTCCCGGGCCAATGGGGGCGGCGGGAAGCCGCGGCCAGCACATCCCTCAGCCCGCGCTGCTTCCTGCCACCCCCATTGGCCTGGGACGGCGAACCGCGGCGAGTGGGGGCCGCAATCGGCCGAACCTGCCGCGTCAGCAGGTAAATAAACTGGCCCGGCCCGCTAGGGTGCTTACCCTGGCGAGCCGCGTGCCAAACGTTGCTGACCCCTGCCTTAGACCATCCATTTTATCATAGTTATTTGTTATGACTTTTGTGTTTCTTGATTACAGATAAAGGGCAAAATAAAAATGTATTACTGTAGAGCTTGTTAAAAGATGGTACAGTAAAAAGATTTGTACGCTGCAGAAAAAGAAAAAAGTAATACCAAAAATATATCCAATCTCTGCATTGTCAAACTGGAATTTGTTGAAGAAGGTCACTGAAAGGGGTTGTGACAGGATTTTTAAACAGGGGCTAGATAATTTTAGCACCATTAACAATATGTGTAGCTATGCAGGCTAAGACAATGATATAAAGGCAATCAAAGTACATGCTTCAGGACATAAGGTGACCATTTGCTGATGGCTCACTCATGAGGGTGGGGGAAGGGGAATATTACCTCCAATATGACTAGAGCTCATACAGGGCAGTCATTCTTCTTTAATGAAGAAGGCGGGGAGTGCAGTCCTACTGAATCCAATACTCAGTTTGACATGAGATTTCCCCACCCTCTCTCTGCAATTCCCTAGCTGCAAACAGAGCCTTACCCTCAAGTGTTCCTAGTACCGGGGACCCAAAGTACACATGCTTGTCATAAGCTAAATGCAGATGTGTATTAGTGTTATGGCTACGGAAAAGATCACAGCTATCACCAACAGTCCCTGGCCTAGAGACATGTTTCAGAAGGGAAAACAATCATTTAATTTAGAGCAAAAATGTGTGTGGAAGAAGCACAACAAGCCAATAAAACCAGATTCCGGGAGGCTGACGGCTCTGTTTCTTTATTTCATTTGTTTAAGCTGTCTGACAGTTACTAAAAACTAACTTATTTCCTCCTGTGGAATACAGGCAAATAATATTAGTCCCCTGCACACACCGCCTGGGCCAGACAGTTAGGTACAAATACAAAGCCAAATAATTACTGATTTTCTCTGCACCACATTCATCACACCAATGCTATCTAAATGCTCTTTAATAACCTTTCTTTCCCTTGGTGGGAGGCCTTTCTTTACAGGTCTCCCTGGAAAACATCTGTGTCTTAAACACTACTTACCCCGCACGCTCTCCTCCTTATCCATCCTTCCCTCTGACACACTCTGATTCCATGGGGTGTCTCATTCTCTCGGTAGCTGGTGATGCTAAAGGGGTATTTCTGGCTTGCAGCTACACATCTTCATAATGATCTCTCCTTTTTTGCACAATCTTCTACTCTCAATGGGACAATCCACAACGCAATGAAATCAAAGGAAGGACTCCGATTGACTTCAGTGGGTTTTGGATCAGGCTTAAACTGCACAGACCTTCCATCTTTTCTCTGGAATTCAGACTGTCTTTCTTAATTAGCCAGAATCTGTCATTGTGCCTCCAACCTGTTGCCTACCATCTTCCCACCATAGTACAGAATGAGGGAATTACACTATCCTACAGCCCTTTCTTTCAATTACTTTATAATTTTTGATAACCCCAAGTTTATAATATATATAGTTGGTCAGATGTAAATAGTGAATTAGAGGGAAAAAAGCATAAAAGAAAATGACGAACAAGAGACTGACCAGAAGGCAGTTATCAACACTGCATTAGAGAGTCTTTTCAAGAAATTTCCAGTTGTACATAAAGCATTTAGCGCTTATAAAATGCCATATTTAAAACAAAATTACAAATGTTTTTTATTTTGGTAAATGTTAACTCCATCTAATCTATCAGCTTGTTCTAAAGATTTTCTTGACACATTGTAATCAATTAAAATATATCATTTATCACCAACATTACTCGAAACTTGGCAAGGAATTTTTTTTTACTGTAATTGCACCAATTTTGCAAATTCTTTAAGTCTGAATCTTTTTTTTCTAACTCGTGTTTCCCATGTCAACTCAGGAAACATTAAAACCCGGTGACCCCAAAAACATTTGTTTTAAAATTCTGTCTCAGAATGATCACAAGCATTTACAAATGGAAAAACAATTTTACTGGGTCCTTGCGTCAATGAATTTCTAGACATCGGTAAGAGAAAAGTAGTTATCATTAAGGAAAGTACAGATTCCACATTTTAAATTTCTTCTAATAAATGAGCAAAGCAATAAGAAGATTATCTCTTAAAACATAGTATAGGGAGCCTGGAAGCCCTGGAAACATTTTCCATAGCCTCCCATCTTTGAAGTATAGCAACATTACCTACAACTGGAGAGGATCCTATGACCTTCAGATCAGTTTTAATTTGATTTTCTTCTTTAAAGAGATTTGTATGATTCCTTTCAGCTTATTCTACAGATTCTTGTTTTGTTTTTAGAAAAGCTGAGGTACAACATCTTCAGCTCTTTGATCCATTGTTTTGATCAAGTTATACAATATAGTTAATGTCACTCCTTTCCCATCAGAATTACAATGAGTGTAAGTTCAGCTGATAGGCTAGATCAGGGGTGGCCAACCTGTGGCTCCGGAGTCACATGTGGCTCTTCAGAGGTTAATATGTGGCTCCCATAGGCGCTGACTCCAGGGCTTGAGCTGCAGACACCAACTTTCCAATGTGCCAGGGGGTGCTCACTGCTCAACCCCCTGCTCTGCCCCAGGCCCTGTCCCCACTCCACCCCTTCCCGCAACATCCCCGCCCCTTCCCCCGAACGTGCTGTGCCCCCCTCCTCCCCCCTACCTCCCAGAGCCTCCTGCACATGCAAAACAGCTGATCACAGCAGGCGGGAGGCATGGGGCGGAGGGAGAGGCGCTAGAGGCTGGAGTGGGGGAAGTTGATGGGGGCCTGCTGACATATTACTGTGGCTCTTCGGCAATGTACATTGGTAAATTCTGGCTTCTTCTCAGGCTCAGGGTGGCCACCCCTGAGCTAGATCCATGTGATGGCAAGGATAAGAGCTTGGATGGAAAATGCACACACAGGGCCTCAACTCCATATATTGTGAGTCTGATAAACTGGTTTAGCTGCATTTTTTAAAATACCACCCTAAACACCAGGAGTGACATCCTGGCCCCACTGAAATAAATGGCAAAACTCCTACTGACTTCAATGGGATGAAAATTTCTCCCCAAGATATTACATCTGCCCACACCAGAGCTTAAAAAACCAATCACACTATATAACAATACCTATTAAAAACGTGCGTCTGACGAAGTGGGCATTCACCCACGAAAGCTTATGCTCCAATACATTTGTTAGTCTATAAGGTGCCACAGGACTCTTTGTTGCTATTAAAAAGAAGAATGTTAACTCTCCCTCTAAACACCCTTCCTGGAAGGGACATCAGCCTGGGACAGGGTTATAAACAGGATAGACTCCAGCAGAGCAGCTGCTCTCGCAAGCCCTGTCTCCAAATAGTTTATCATGGGAGGAACATCACCAATGAGACATGTCCACAGGCAGGGAAGACTCCTGCTTCATTTTCTGCATCTCTTTTCTTGCTACCTCTCCCCACCCTATTCCGCTGGTTGCATTCAAAGGAAAATATTCACCCTGCAGAGCTGAATCCGACAGACTGTTTTGGAGCAGCACAGGGCTGTACTGTACATCTGCAGTTACAGTACAGGGCTAGCAGGTCAGTTTGCTTTACGCATCAGCATGTTGCAGCTTGAAGTTGTTGAGAAAGGGAACGCGGCGACAGGGGTCCGTGGCTCCCAATCAGGTCCTCATTAGACATATATCAAGTTCATATTGGCATGACAGGAGAGAGCTAGGAGTGGGATAGCATGGGCTGCAAATCAGGATTGAGGTGCACTGTCAAAAAAAGTAGTGGGGTCCCTGTATTGTACAACAAGTGCTATAGATCAAGACTCAAATGCATCGCCATAGCTGGGTGAGGGAAACTTGCACAGATCCTGACTAAAACGATTGCTAAAAGTCAGACTTATAAATAATTGAAAGCAATATCCTCTGCAGGAGCACCCATGCAGCCTGGGCCACCCTGAGATCAGAACAGAGGAATTCTGAGGTCCATAAAGAACAGATTAGAAAGAGACTAGGGTGGGACTCTGCCATAAGTGTGTCATGAGTCTCTGGAGAATTCAGATGGATACTAAAGATGTGAGGGGCAGTTCCCTCATACTCAGAGATGTATAGTCCAAGTACGATCAGTCTTTCCCCTTAGATATTCTCATACAGGGTATCAAAGGGTTCTTCCAGAGTTTCTTGCTGAGATTTCTACAAAATGTTAAAAAGAAAAAAAGAAATGGAGAAAAATTATTCAAACAGCCAGATTGATTCTTAAGAAGTATCCTCTGCAACTCTTTCCACTAGCAATGGCCACTAGTGATCCACAGAATGGAATTAACTCAGCCAGTGGAATGCTGCTCCCCCGGAGATGAATATTAATAACCCTGCTCCAGGCACAAAGGTGCTTCCTATTTTCCACTGTTCCAAAAAAACCAATCCACCTGGGAAAGGGGACTGCTCTTGGTTATTCCAAAAGTAAAAAATAAATCAGTCTGGATTCTGTGAAAGAGGAATTCCCTGACCTTCCCAATTCTGTTTCTTCAATAGCTGAATCTTTTCTACACCACTGTATCTTGCAGAGACAAGGCACTGACAGACACGGACATTTTAAGCACTGGGTCACATACTCCTGCTGTTGCTGTGAGCAAGGTTAGACAACTGAGTAGTTGAAATGCCAGTGGCTGCATGAAGCCCTGTCTACACTAGCAATTCCTCCGGGGCATCAATGGGAAACATTTTACAAAAAAAGCCAACTGTGGACTCTCCAAAGGGCGCATGTACACCAGAGAACTGACCTATTCATTACTAGCTGAACTGGTGGATATTGCAGTGGTGCAGTGCACCCACACCAGCCTTCCAGTTATGGGTGCATTCATGCTCTGCATCCACATATGGCATTCCTTGCAAACACAGCCACTGTGCTGGTGGTAGCAACAGTTAGAGCGCTGGTCTAAATCAATCACTGGCATTTTATCATCATGTTGCCTAAGACTACCGTGAGCAGAATTACCGGAAAGAGTGGCAAAAATCACTGGCACCTACTCTCTACTAGCCCTCCCACTATTACTAGCATTGGGGAAACGGCACCGGTGCTAGCGCCATGGTGGGTGAATCTAAGAATCCCCAGTGTCAATGCAGCAACAGTCGCCAGCCTTGCTCAAAGCAAGTCCTGTCCTAATAGTAGCGCAAATACTTGTGGAGTATTGATTGTATTTTTATGTGTGGGCATGTGATGTGTTACAGGTGAGCTACGGACTGCAGTGGCAGGCAGCACATCAAAATTCTCTAGCACAGGGAAGGCCATGGACATTTGGGGCCAAATTTATCCTCACTGACTTTGATGGAATTACACCACAGATTAATCTGGCCCACCATGTTTATCATGACTTTCCTGTTTTCAATCACTCTGTGTTCATTGCAGACAGAGGCTGGCATGGAAGCAGCTGGGAGCTGCCTAATGCAAACCTTCCCATTCCATTCCTAACATTGCACCTGCTAGAGAACCTCCCCTCCATCCTTGTCCCCTCGCAGAGCTGAGTCTGGACACAGGACACATGGTAAGTGAGGGTGAGATTTAAAACATCACTACAATGCTTAGTTCTTTTCTTTCTGAATGATGTGATCAGCTGAACACAAGGTATGAGGCTGCTTTTGACGGCAGCGTTGTAGAAAGCTCTTACCTTTTCTTTCTTCTTCTTTTTCTTCTTCCCTGTTTTCCCACAGTCTTCATTTCTATCTTCAACCCTGTCTGGCTGCGAGATGTTCATGTCTTGAAGCTACAAAAGACATACCCACATCACTCAGTAACAGGTCACTTTGCCCTAGCATCCACTCTCCGAACACTCTAACCTCCAAATTAACTGTCTGGCATGTGGCAGTACCAGGGTTCTGATAACACACTGAGTGTTCCATATTTAGTGAAGAGCAACATGATGTGTACACACCGTCTCAGCTCCCTGGCTGAATTGCTCAGATTGCCCAAAGAAGAATGGCCATGATTAAAGTCTAACAAAGAATGAATGGGATAAAAGGTAAGTTGGAATCTCCTGTGTTTCTGGTCTCAGAACACAAGAACAAAGGACCTCCAATGAAATTGAAAGGTAGTAAAAATGTAAAAGTGATAGAAGGAGATACTTTTTCACACAGTGCACAATTGGTCTGTGGAGCTCATTGCCACAAGATATCACTGAGGCTAAGAGCTTGGCATGATTCCAAAAAGCACCAGACATTTCTATGGATAACTGGACTATTCAGTGTTATAATAGTAAATATATTTGTAAAGTAAACAAGAGTTTTGGAAGGGATATGACCACTCAAGCTTTGGGACATATGCCAACTTCTATTTGGGGAGAGGAGGAAACTTTCCCATGACTGCCTACTGCAGGGTTTCTTCCTCCAAAGCTGCTGCTGCTGCTCGTTGGAGACAAGATACTGGACTAGATGGACTATTGGTCTGATCCAATATAGCAACTCCTATTATGCCATGTCCCAAAGTCAATATGCAGTTGGAGGGCCACACTCAGAGTTGCATCCGCTTATGCTAGCGGTGGATTCAGCCGCTAGGCACTGTCCACACTACACTTTTCAACTTGCCAAGAAGGTTCAGGCCTAAAAGGTTTAGTAAGACAAGAGAATATGAATAGAAATGCTTCTGTTACAATAATAATTTTAATAAAACTAAGGAATCGGGGGGGGGGGGTAGTGGTTGTTTTTTATAACCAAAAACTTTCCCTCCTATCTTTGCAACCCAAACAGACCAGTGCCAAGTTTAAGAATTGTGGCGAAGGTGTGTGTGGTTACAGCACCTGAAATGCCCAGCAGATTCTGGACACAGAGTTCCAAAGAGTTTGGCAGTGGGAAACAATTGGCGTTAACTGGATTCTGAAGTTAGAAATGGATCAGGCTGGAGGTAGTTTGTAAACAAGAGCCCTTTCGCTGTGCTAACATGATTTATTTTTGTTGTTCCTTTCTGTCCTTGTCCTTGTTGTTCTACTATTGTAGGTAATGTGAGACATTATTTACTTCTTGTGCATATTATGTGTCCAGGATCCAATAAGCAGAAAGTGAAACCAGCTGGAAATGAGGCAAAACTCACCAAACCTTGTTTTACTCTCCAAATTGAGTGCAAAAGGTAATTGTGATGGGGTGGACAAACCTCACGTTGGAGAGAGATAGGGGTGCAGGAATAACTCTGGGCCCAGGAAGCCCTGCCCCAGCAGGCCTGCTGGGCATGCTCCGGTTGGAGGAGGGCCTTAAGAGAGAGTCTCTTCAGCACAACAGGCTGGTGGGTGGAGAGAGAGGTGGGGCTGCAGCCACTGTGATGGAGGGACTGTGCCAGGAAGGTATCTCAGGAGGACAGTGGTTGCATGAAGCTGTGACTCCTTAGCTTGCAAAGGCCCACAGACCAAGTTACAGAGATAACTGCAAGCTATGACACACCCCAAGGAGGGACTGAGTGGTAGGAAGAAACCCAGGGAAGGGTGTTAATTGGACCACACAAAGTGACTGCCTTCCCTGTGGTGCCCAAGAGTGTCCTAGGTCAGAACCTGGTGAAGTGGGAGGGCCTGGGTTCCCCTACCCCTAACCAGTAGGCAAGGCTGCCACCAGAGACTCTAACTGCTAGGCAGGGGTTCCACCCCGCTCACAATAAAAAACAGCAACAACTGGGAAAAGTCATTGAATCCAAAGTGTTCGTAAAAAAAACCCCACCCCAAAACAACAAAACCAACCAAACCCACACAGTACAGGGAAACCTGCACAGGAGTCCACCTAAGAGAGGCACACTCTCATTTTGAGAGTGCTCCAAAATGTCCCCTACCATATAGGGCACAATTCTGCTCTACTTTTATTAGCCCATCACTTCTGTTAAGCAGCTGACTCTTGTCAATCCCTTGAGCAGTTGCTCAAGAAGCACTTCACTCAATATGGTTTTCATCTTGACAGTAAGGGGAAAACACAAATGATATATAGGGTTCAGAACACCCCGAGCCCAGTTTCCAGGGCTGGCCGACCTGCACTCAGTGTAGGACCAGAATGCAGAGGAGGCTAACATGGCTGTACATTCCCTTTCCCTGATCCCCACAGCTGTCAGGGGTTGCATCAACCCTGGCAGAAGTTAGAGCAGTCTCAGAGCCATGCCCATATTCAAGGACTTCTCCATGCTGGCCGACTCTTCAGCTGCCTGATCTTTGCACTGCCTGAGCAGTCCAAAAGGGCCATATTGGAGGCCAGGACCAGCCCATATTCCATGAAGGCCTAGTCTGGTCTGCACACATGGAGGTTTCCACTGCCAGAAATTATCTCAAATCTGCCACCATGCCTCAGAGCAAATCTCACATCGCAGCACCTATATCAACCAGGCCTCCCCGAACTAATAATGTTTGACAAACCAACTGTTTAACCAGAGAGAAGAAAGATTCAACATGCATAAGCCCAGCCTAGGGGCGGGAGGCACTCAGCCTTTCCTTTTCGGGGTGGGAGGAGTGGAAGCAGCAGTTAGATTTACTGCCTTTGTACGGGCACAGCAGCTCTGTGGTGGTTTCTATGCCAGGCCCAATTTCAAAGGGAACCCCCAGCAGGACAGGGTCAGGATTACTTGAGAGGAGACTTACTGTAGCAGTGGGATTCTTCTCAAGCGACAAGCTGTTCATGTTATCCTCAAGGACAGAATAGACCTCAGCTTGGTGGGATTCTAGGCACTAGAGCAGGGAGAGGAAAGAGGGCTTGTGTCACATCACAAACATGCAGTGCATAGAGGTGAAAAAATGCAGTTGCCTGCTGTGGTCAGGGATTGTCATCCATCCTAAATCTGAGTTCTGATGAGCCTAAAGCCTGCGTCCCCAAAGTCTGCAAAAGTCCTGGAAACTGCTTCCTGCCCTAACTGCACAGGGCAGCCCCGTCCTTGTCATGATTTTGAATCATGGAGACATGACGAGATTTTTTTTCTCCCTAGGATATAAATCTAAGAAAGCATGGCCCCTCCCACCTGCCTCCATCTACTCCAAATTCTTCACACAGTGCAGAATAAGACCCTCCTCTGTGGGGGACATTCACTGCTCGGTGGGACAGGAGGTGAACCTGCAAGCAAGATGAGCTCTGAATGGTACAATTTGGCACTAGTGTGCACATCACTCCCAGGTTCCAATCACAATCACGCTGGGCATTTGGGAATGGAAAGAGTGGCTGAGCTGATGTCCTGATGCCCAACAGCACAGCAAAAGGTGGGAACTTCATACTCACTTATAACGGGGACAATTTGCATTTGTTTTTTAAACCGGGAACTATTTTTCCTCCTTAGAATGCAGAAATAATATAGGAACTCACACACACACACACACACACACATACATACACCCAGAGTCTAGCTCACACACACATTCTAAATCACACTTACATACATACACCCACACACTCCCCCTGAATCAGGGCTTAAATTCAGCCAGAGCTGTCCAGAGTGGAGCTCCGGTAAATATTTTCAAACCTCAGGGGGGTTGCGAGCTGGCTCTGTGGCTGAAGCCTGGAGCCCAAGCCCCAATACAGGTGCCCCGCAGGGCAGAAGCCCTGAGCCCTAGGGCGCCCCCCCCCCATGAGGCTAAAGCCCCGAGATTCCCTGCCCCGCAGCTGAAGCTGGAGCCCTGAATGGGGGGAGGGCTAGGGGGGGCCTCCGGGAAATACGCTATAAGAATTTAAGCTCTGCCTTGAATGCTCACACACAGGTACATGCAGAAACACACACACACATCCTACACGTGTGAGCATCTCCTTGTCCCTCAGATAATCGTGTCACTAAAGATGCATGTCAGATTGAATGATGCTCCAGATCTGCCCGGAGGATCTAATAAAACAATCAGGAGGACTTTTCCATGTGTATTTCAAGGATGACAGCAGGTTGCCAAGGTGGCTGTTTCTCTGGCAACAAGAGGATGGGAGGAGCTTAGGCAGGCAGGAGGGGAAGGTGCTGTTAGGGAGGGACTGCAAAGTGAATGAGACTGTCATGTCTCTTAATACAGCAAAGGGAAAAAGCAAGTGACTGGGTTTGATCCTGGGAGGCGCTGAGCATCTATCACCCCATTCGTTTCCCTGGGAATTATAAATGTTCAGGCTCAAAGTGATCATGATTTAAAGAAGAGCAGAATGTGTTGGGAGCGGGATGAACAGGCTGCCTAGGGGCCTTGAGACAGACTGGGCAGCCAAAATGAGTAGAGCATCATGTGGTTCCTACCCCCACTCGCCCCTTAAAAGAGGCAAACATTAACAGTTATTTCATCTGGCCACTCATTCGGAACACAGCCCCCAACATGCATGTGCACGCACACACAGCTCTCCTCTCATCTTCCTTGCTCTCCGTTCCTTTCCTGCTGCTGGTCACAGACAGTCTCTTGCCCTGTGCATTTTTCTCCCAGCAACAAAGCAATGGTGGATTAGCCATTGGGCCAATGGGGCCCATGCCCAGGGGCCCTAGCCAATTGGGGGGCACCTGGAAATATGGGCGCCCCCATGCCCCGACCCACTCTGCCCGCCCAGCACTCCTGCGGGGGAGCAGGGGAAGCCCCCTGTGCCCCAACCCCATTTCCCCAGCAGGAGCACCTGGCGGGCAGGGGAAGCGCCCACGCCCTGACCCAGCGCCGTGTCAGGGGGGAGGACAATGGGGAGACTGCAGGCGGAAAAGGTGGAGAGAGGTCCCCACTTGCTCTGGCCCAGGGCCCCACAAACCCCTAATCCGCCTCGGCAACAGAGAAATCAAACTAAACCCTACTGGCCTCATAAGAACCCGTGAAGTTTGAGCTAAAAAAGACCTAGTCCATCCTCTTGTCCACATCAGCATCCCACCCTTCTTGGCAGCGCATTAGCATTCCCTACAGTACATTCTCCAGATCTTTGTCCAGTCACAAATGATTCATGCAACTGAGCTTCCATCTCTCCCCTTGTGAGACTTTTCCACTCCATTATAGATCTCATGCTCAGAAAAGGTTTCCTGATATTCAGCCAATATTCTTCTCTGCTCACTTTCACCCTTTTACTTCCTTCCACATTTGCCCTGCTGCCCATCTTAAGCAATTCCTTCCCCTCCTTGGGTAAACAGAGGCATTGCCACCACCAGGCTAGGCGAATGGAAACAGCTGCCCTGGGCCAGTGTCAGGAGTGGTAAAAGGGTGTCAATTTTATTCTGAACAGAAGGCAAAAGTTATAGAGAGAAGACGGCATATGCAGATGCCTCGCCTCCTCGCCAACCCAATCTTTAGAATCAAATCCTTCCTTATACTGAGGTGAATGGACAGCATTGTCTCTCTCCTCCACCCCCCAGATCACCCTGTTTTTACATGGTGCCATGCTGGTGTACACATGGAGGTCTAGCAGTAGGCCACATTGGGGATGAGGGTAGTTCTGGTGGTACTCACAGTGTAGATGGAGCCAGATGGTTCTGAGCTTCCTGAAGGGGCTTGGGCTCCTGTGCTTAGGTTTGGGCACCTCTGGAGGACATCTGGCCATCTCCCAGGACACACCACCAACTTAGGACAAGACACTACATGACAGGTCTGTTGTAAACACACGACATTCCAAAATGTGAAATAAATGTTTGCATGAATCTTGTACTTCACACATGATCAGTGATAACTAGTGAATCACATTTCTATAGCACTTTCATCACAAAAGACCACTTTGAAAACAGTGGGCTCAACCCTCATCTCGCACCAGTGTAAACCAGTGAAAACAGCTGGGTTAAAGTTGGTGTAAAACTGTGTGAACCAGACTCTGTGTTTACACAAAAATGACTTCTACAATACAGACATCTCTGGGGTGGAGCTTGCACCCATTTAACAGCACATAGCAATGCTGTAGAACAAGAAATAAAGGCAGCCCTACCCAGCTGCAACTGTAGGGGGAATGTTAGCAGGGCAGAATGCAATTACTCAAAATGGGACTTGGTCAGGAAACAAGTGCTAACATCACAACCCTTGAGAAGAGTACAAAGAGACCTTTTATTGGTCAGTAATACACTGAGGCATTGGTCCAGTACTGACTTGAAGGAAGATGACCTCTTCTGGAATCACCAACGCCATTTCCTTCAGCAAATGAGTTTTCCATAGAGCTCTCCCATTCAACTACAGACCAAATCTAACCCTGCTTAGCTTGTGAGATCTGACAAGGTCATCACCCCCTCCCACGTTGTGTATACAAAGGACAGAAATGTAAGGTGCAGCATAATACAAGGCAATATTCATTCATGACTTTGTGGAGGGGTTTTCCTTTTGTGAAGGAGAGTGTCAGTCTACCAACATGGGGCAGGGAAACCACTGCCACCACAAGCACTCTCCTGGCTGAAGAAAATTGTTAATAACAATGCAGAAAAGGCAGAAGTATTTGAAAAGTATTTCTGTCCTGTATTGGGAAAGAAGCAGGATGACATCTGTCTCAAATCACATGAGGATGATGAACTACTTTCCAATCCATTAGTAATTAGGGATAAACATTTAAATCTTCAAGCCTAGATAACTTGCGTTAAGAAATTCTATGGCCAGCATTATACAGCAGGGCAGCCTAGACGGTCCCTTCTGGTGTTAAAAAAAGAAAAAATCTGTGGGTCAACTCAAAATCTGGAGATATCAGCCAGTCCCCCCCCCCCCCCCGCCCCCAGAAGATATCTAGCTAAACTCTCTGGAGTAAGGGGAAGGGGCTTGTCCTCAGCCTTGGTGCTAGTGCAACCTGTGCTTATTTTCCCTCCATTTGGTTAACTATTTTGGTTGTGATGTGGACACAGCATTTTTCCTGCTAAGGAGGAGGGGCACTGTCTGCATCTCACATCAATTCACAGTCACTACCTCTATGGGTATGTGTCCACAATGCAATTAAACACCCTCAGCTGGCCTGTGTCAGCTGACTCGGGCTCGCAGGGCTCAGGCTACAGAGCTATTTAACTGTGGTGAAGACATTTGGGTTCAAGCTGGAGCCTGGGCTCTGAGACCCTCTGGGCTCCAGTC
>NW_020665369.1:267866-286606 GCF_002925995.2 Terrapene triunguis
CACCTACAAGATCTCTATCAAGCATTCTTAAAACTACAATACCCACCTGCTGAAGTGAAAAAACAGATTGACAGAGTCAAAAGAGTACCCAGAAGTCACCCTACTACAGGACAGGCCCAACAAAGAAAATAACAGAACGCCACTAGCCGTCACCTTCAGCCCCCAACTAAAACCTCTCCAGTGCATCATCAAGGATCTACAACCTATCCTGAAAGATGATCCCTCACTCTCATAGATCTTGGGAGACAGACCAGTCCTCGCTTACAGACAGCCCCCCAACCTGAAACAAATACTCACCAGCAACCACACACCATACAACATAAAAACTAACTCAAGAACCTATCCTTGCAACAAAGCCCGATGCCAACTCTGTCCACATATCTATTCAAGTAACACCATCATAGGACCTAATCACATCAGCCACGCCATCAGGGGCTCGTTCACCTGCACATCTACCAACGTGATATATGCCATCATGTGCCAGCAATGCCCCTCTGCTATATACATTGGCCAAACTGGACAGTCTCTACGCAAAAGAATAAATGGACACAAATCTGACATCAGGAATCATAACATTCAAAAACCAGTGGGAGAACACTTCAACCTCTCTAACCACTCAGTGACCGACTTGAAGGTGGCAATTTTGCAACAAAAAAACTTCAAAAACAGACTCCAAAGAGAGACTGCTGAACTTGAATTAATATGCAAATTAGATACAATTAACTTAGGTTTGAACAGAAACTGGGAATGGTTGGGTCATTATACTAATTGAATCTATTTCCCCATGTTAAGTTCTCCTCACACCTTCTATGTGTCATCTCGATTATCACATCAAAGGTTTTTTTCTTCTGCTGCTGATAGCTCATCTCAATTGATTGGCCTCTTACAGTTGGTCTGACTACTCCCACCTTTTCATGTTCTCTGTATGTATAAATATCTTCTTTCTGTGTGTTCCATTTTATGCATCCGATGAAGTAGGCTGTAGCCCACGAAAGCTTATGCTCAAATAAATTTGTTATTCTCTAAGGTGCCACAAGTACTCCTGTTCTTTTTGAGGATACAGACTAACACGGCTGCTACTCTGAAAAGAGACATCATAGAGGCCTGAGCTAGGTGAGCACCCTGATGAGGCACAGGGGGCAAGGCTGTAGTCTCACACAGGCTGCTCCCCTGCTTCAGGACCCACAGGACACTGGGGGGAGATTGTGACTTTAGAGAGTTGCCAGCAATCACATTTTTGTTGTGAGACTCATGTTGGGTATTTTGACTTGAAGCCTCTTGTGATGTAGGGATGAACAGAGCAACCTCACAAAGTTTTGCCCTTTCCCAAAATGGCCACCATTTCCCATACCCCATTAGTGGGCCTGATGCCAGGCTGCTCTTAATTAAGATGGCTACCATTTCCCTACAGCCTGTGCAGGTAGCAGTTAGGTTGACCCTAGAAAAGAGGGCCACCACCTCCTAGTGTCTCCAATGAGACTTAAAGTCAGGCTACATTTTAGCAAAGGTGTGTGCTGTCAGGAGACAGGGAGGGGCCATGCAAAGAGGAGGTGATTACGGGGCACAGGGAAGGACACTGGCAGGTAGGGTGGGGGTGGAGTAGGTGAATATAGGAGGACAGGACAATCTAGAGAGCTAAGGAGGGAGAGTGGTAGCAGCAGAGGGACTGAGGGGAAAGTAAAGGAGACTGTGGAAGAAGCTAGGGTGACCAGACAGCAAGTGTGAAAAATCGGGATGAGGGTTGGGGGTAATAGGAGCCTATATAAGAAAAAGACCTAAAAATTGGGACTGTCCCTATAAAATCGGGACATCTGGTCACCCTAGAAGAAGCAGAGGGCAGGAAGGAACCTGAGATAAAATGGCAAGGGAGGAAAGATGGGGGAGGTCACTGGGGGGATGGGTGCAGTGTTGCCATTTTATTGCAAGTCTCATGCTGTTTGGAGTTTTTCCAAAAGCCCCAGCTACTGAAGTCATGTGAATACACCACAATCTCAGCTTTCATTAAAAAAAAAAAAAAAGGAAGTGTCTAGCCCTCACAAGTGTAGAGAAAAACTCAGAAGTGTGAGTACAAACAGCACCAAACATAGAAGACAAATAAAAAGAGTCCCACCTTTATTATTTTTAGAAATCTCGTTATCTAAGCCAATCTCACTTGGGGCGGGGACTCATTATTTTTGACTGTTTTGGGGCAGGCAATACTGGGATTAGGAAATTGTGACCAGAGAAAGGTAAGTGATGAGTTCTGAGGAGAACAGAAGTAGGAAAGAATGACGTCTCTCCCACCCCGAGATAGAGAGGAGAGAAAGTGAAGTCTCCTTCTTAGAAGGGAAGGGGGTGGGTGGCCAACTTTTCAGGATTGGCCTGGAGTCTCCAGGAATTAAAGATTAATCTTTAATTAAATATTATGTCATGCGATGGGACTTCCAGGAATATCTCCAACCAAAATTGGCAACCGTTGTGTGTGTGTGTGTGTGTGTGTGTGTGTGTGTGTGTGTGTGTGTGTGTGTGTGTGTGTGTGTGATGAATTTTAGATTGAATTTTCAACTTGAAATGATCTCATATATGGACTGTGACCAGGCAGCTTATCTAAAGCTTAAAGCGCATTGCCAACCCCAAGTGCTCAGAAAGATGAGACTGGTTTAAAAATCATGAGATTAAAAATAATAAAAATGTTGGTTCTTTTGGTTTCCACATTTTCAAACACCACAACCTTTGAGGCCTAGAAACTTACCTTTTTTTTAAAAAAAAAGTGAAAGCTGAGATTCTCTTGTAATCACATAACTCCAGGAGCTGGGGTTTTAAGCAAAGCACCGCATATTGCAAGATTCACAATAAAATCTGTGAATTAGCAACACTGGAATAATCAGAAGACAAATAAAAAAAATTAATCAATTTTTTTTCCATCTCAAACCCATGATTGTTTGAGGGGGAAGGAGGTATCTCATGATGTTTGAACCTTTGAGATAGGTAGTACTGCAGAGTCCTGAGGCAGAGGAGCAGCCCCACAAGATAAAGAGGGTCAAACATACTTGCCTACAATGGAAAATGAAAAGCCTGACAATTTTCCTAAACGCTGATCCCTGAGCTCCCTCCTGCACTGACTTGGAGTCTGTGGGCACGTCTTCACTACCCACCGGATCGGCGGGTAGCAATCGATCTATTGGGGATCGACTTATCGCGTCTAGTGAAGACGCGATAAAATCGATTCCTGATCGCTCTGCCGTCGACTCCGGAAATCCACCGCGGCAAGAGGCGGAAGCGGAGTCGACGGCAGCGCGGCAGCGGTCAACTCGCCGCCGTCCTCACAGCCAGGTAAGTCGACCTAAAATACGCAACTTCAGCTACGCTATTCATGTAGCTGAAGTTGCGTATCTTAGGTCGACCCTCCCCCGTAGTGTAGACCTAGCCTGTGATGCTTGCCTACAGGGGAGTTATTCCAGAATAGCTATTCCTGATTAACACCATGTGTGGATGCTCTTAATCCAGAAGGAGTGCCTTACTCCAAATTAGCTCCAAAATCCATTTTGGAGTCACACTTTACCTTATTCCGGATTAATTTTCATGTGTAGACAAACTTTAAAAGGCACAGCACAGAACTCTCAGCCTTCCCAATCCTGGGATGCTCTGGGGACTGGAGAGGCTGGGGGCCTCCTGGAAAGCTGCCCGTCACCTCCTGAATGCTATGCAAAGCTGCATGCTACAGTCCTGCCCCTCCCTCTACCAACCCCACACCAGCATGACCCCCACACCAGGAGTTGTGACAGTGTGCTTGGAAGACATGTGTAGCTGTCTTCTGCAGTTCCTGCCCTGGGGAAATCCTGCCCTGACTGGAACCGGCACTGTTAGTGTTCCTTTATTCACTCCAGTTCCCTTACTGGGCTAAAGGAGGAGAGAGGTTCTCACCCCTGATTTCTCTCTCCTATTAATGTCTAATAATTGTAATTTTTTTAAATCAGAAAAATAATCTGTCTCTGACTGCATTATGAAAAGAGTGGTGCTCCAGGATTCAAGAGCTGTTGTCTTGGCCAGCTCTTCATTCCTCCTCTAATTTATTTGATGCCATGTTCATAAGAGCTTACAAATAAGAACATAAGAAAAGCCACACTGCGTCAGACCAATGGTCCATCTAGCCCAGTCTCCTGTCTTCCGAAAGTGGCCAATGCCAGGTGCTTCAGAGGGAATGAACAAAACAGGGCATCCATCCCCTGTCGCCCATTCCCAGCTTCCGGTGGTCAGAGACTAGGGACACCCAGAGAAGGGGTTGCATCCCTGACCATCTTGGCTAATAGCCATTGATGGTTCTATCCTCCATGAACTTATCTAATTATTTTTTGAACCCAGTTATAGTTTTGGCCTTCACAACATCCCCGGCAACAAGTTCTACAGGTTGATTGCGTTGTGTGAAAAAGTTCTTCCTTTGGTTTGTTTTAAACCTGCCACCTATTAACTTCATTGGGTGATCCCTGATTCTCATGTTATGTGAAGGAGTAAATAACACTTTCTCCACACCATTCATGATTGTATAGATCTCTATCTTATTCCCCCTTCAGTCATCTCTTTTCCAAGCTGAAAAGTCCCAGTTTTTTAAATCTCGTCTCATATGGAAGCTGTTCCATACCCCTAATAATTTTAGTTGACCTTCTCTGTACCTTTTCCATTTCTAATACATCTTTTTTAAGATGGGGCGACCAGAACTATATGCAGTATTTAGGGTGTCAGTGTACCATGGATTTATATAAGGGCATTATGATATTTGCTGTCTTATTATCTACCCCATTTCTAATGGTTCCTAACATTCTGTTTGCTTTTTTGACTCCGGCTGCACATTGAGTGAGTGTTTTCAGAGAACTATCCACAATGACTCCAAGATCTCTTTCTTGAGTAGTAACAGCTAATTTAGACCCCATCATTTTGTATGTATAATTTGGATTATGCTTTCCAATATGCATTACTTTGCATTATGAACATTGAATTGCAGCTTTCAGTTTGTTGCCCAGTCACCCAGTTTAGTGAGATCCCTTTGTAACTCTTCACAGTCTGTTTTGGATTTAACCATCTTGAGTAATTTTGTATCATCTGCAAATTTTGCCACCTCACCATTTACCCTTTTTCCAGATAATTTATAAATACATTGAACAGCACTGGTCCCAGTACAGACCCCTGGGGGACACTGCTATTTACCTCTCTCCATTCTGAAAACCAACCATCTATTCCTACCCTTTGTTTCCCATCTTTTAACCAGTTGCTGATCCAGCAGAGAGCCTTCCCTCTTATCCCATGACTGCTTATTTAAGAACCTTTGGTGAGGGAAATTGTCAAAGTCTTTCTGAAAGTCCAAGTACACTACACCCCCTGGATCATCTTTGTCGACCCCCTCAAAGATTATAGTATATTGGTAAGGCATGATTTCCCTTTGCAAAAGCCATGTTGACTCTTCCCCAACAAATCATGTTCATCTATGTGTCTGACAATTCTGTTCTTTACTATTGTTTCAACTAGTTTGCCTTGTACTGAAGTTAGACTTACCATCCTGCAATTGCCAGGATCACCTCTGGAGATTCTGTTTAAAAATTGGCATCACATTAGCTATCCTCCACATTAGCTATTGGTACAGAAGCTGATTTAAGTGATAGGTTACATACCACATTAGTAGTTCAGCAATTTCTTAAGTTCCTTCAGAACTCTTGGGTGAATATCAGAGAAGGGCATGCCTAGTAGTTAATGTGGGGCAGGGTCCCCGCACCAACCAGGGTTCAGAGCCAGGGTCCAGAAGGTCAAGAGCCAAGGGTTATATACCAGGAATCATAGGTACCGGCTTCCAAGTTTCCCCGGGGGCACTCAACCCCCACTCCACCCCAGGTCCTGCCCCATCTCCACCCCTTCAGCCAAACCACCCCGCCTCTTCCCGTCCCTGCTCCGCCTCAGGCCCTGCCCCCACTCCACCCCTTCCCCTAAGCCCTGTAAGATGGAGCACTCACGGAATTGGTGTCTATGCCAGGAATCATGCTGTGTCAGGAAACCAGGAGGTCAGGACCAGGAGACAAGAGCAGGTACCCAAAGCAGGGTGGAGACCAGTTGTACCAGCAAGTTCCTGTTCCTCCTTCTGGCTTAAGTAGGGAGAGTAGGCCAATCAGGAGGCCCAGCATTCTACCAATTGGGACTCCTAGATGAGCTGAGCTTCAAGGAAAGCCAGGTCTAGCTAATCCCAGCAAGCTGATAAACGGAGGGTTGGAGAGTGATGACCTCCCTGTAGACCTGGGTTCAGGACTTGGGTCATGACACTATAGTTATAAATGCCACAGAAAAGTCCATAAGGAAATCAATAATTCATCTGCAGAGCAGTGTTTGAGTGGCGGCAGTAAATAAGGCCTAGGGCCACACCTTGAACAATGCAGAGAAACCAAAATATTGAATAGTTGCTCATTAAGTAAGTACTGTCCATCCTGTGCTGAGATGAGGCAGAGGTCCAATGGAAAAAATAGCATGTAATCATGTAACTAAAGACGCTATCATAAGGCATACACATAAGTGGCTCAACTCAAGGATGCATAGGCAAACTTAATTCTGGCATTTCCTAAGTTTTAATTGCTTGACTTTGCAACATTAATAATGTTTTTACTGTAGGTTTTTGTATGTAACATCCCAGGTTTTTAAAAATAGCGAAATGGAAAACCAGAAATGTCATCACGTGGAATCATATTGATACCCACACGGTTTATCAGAAAAACTGGAAGCAGGAAGTCCACAGCACAGATCTTTGCCACTTGAGTTAGCGGTGTCACTGAATGCAGTAGTAGATTGCCATCCCCTATGTAGACCAGCCACCAGAGGTGGATGAGACACACACTTTGCCAGTGGGTTACACAGATATTTGCTGGCAGCAGAGGAATGTTGAGATTCAGGAATCCTAGGTTCCATTCTAGGTTCTGGAGAGTAGTATGCTCCAATGAGCACAGACTCTTATGCCCCTGCTTCCCCTAGACCTGACCCCTTCTGCCCTGACCCCACTAGTCTGTTCCTGTCCCAGCCCTGATTCTTCCTCTCCCCTTGATCCACCTCCCATTTTCCTCCTGTTCCCAGTCCTTCATCCTAGTCCCAGTCTTCTCCTTGGAGATCCACTCTTCCCTGACCTTAGCTGCCAGTCCCAGTCTCCTTCCCTGGGCTTCTCATCTCAGTCTCCCCTCATTCGCTTTGCCCCAGTCTCCTTGCCCAACTAGTTCCTGTATCCCTCCCCCTGCCCCACAGTGTCCCTCACCCCTTTTCCCCGGTTCAATATCCACCCAAGGCTCCTTGTCCATTCTGTTTCCTCCACTGCATACCTTCCCCAGGGGTCTAGCTCCTGCCCTTCTGCATTCCAGACTGGATGCTTCTCCACCACACTGCCTGGGCGCCAGCAGTGAGGGAGCATTGGGACCATAGAAGAGAGAGTTTTTGGGCTCTGAGTTCCTGCGCCTGGTGACACAGCCACCCCCAGCTGCTGTGAGAAGCGATTGCAGGGGAAGTCCTGCTCAGCCTGGCAGCCCTGGGCTACAGCACGCTCAGTTGCTCTTTGGGGATAATGCACACACAGTCTGGTTGACACAAGGAGCTTTCAACATGAACAAAACAATATATTTACCCTTCATCTTGTTCTCTGATATGGCTGAACCATTTTTGCTGAAACTTAAAAAAACCCAACAGTCTGAGGTAGACTCTCAGCATGGAAAATTTCAGTCCAAACAGTTAAAGTTTGGTAAAGTTACTAACTACTGAAAATAGGGTCTTATAATGGGAAGTGTCAAGAAACCTTAGCTACTGGCATCGCTACCAGCTCCGCCTGTAATACTTATCTTAAGACTTGCCTTTCTCTTCCACAGCAGCAGAGCTGTTCCAGTGATGCTCAGTATGGTGAGGATAGTGGTAAGAGCGATGAGAAATTTCCATGTGCCCGGAGAGGGCTCTCTGTACCCTGTGTCTGTGAGGAAGAAGGCAAACGATTCATGGCATGAGTGGAGGTGAGAACCCACTGTTCATTTTTACCCCCAAGTTTTCCATTCAATAGCTGTCAGAGGGCTAAAACTCACAAGCAGCTCTGAAGAACATATCTTTTAATATATGTTTTCTTTTAAATCACATCCTGGGTGAATGTGAAAGGTCCCAAAACGAAGACTGATAGTGATAGACAGAATCAGGTACAGGTAGGCCCTTGCAAGCTTTCCCAACGCCTCCAACTTTGCCACTGTACCTCATGCCTGACACCTCACCTTCTGCTGCTCCAGTCCTGAACCCATCCCCACCCCCTCCACACCCCCACCCCCACCCCCACTCCCACACACAGTTCAACACAAGACTCTGTGGGAGAAGTAGACTGGGGAAGACACGGGTGGTACGGTGGAGCGCAGGAAACAGGGACATGTGACAGACGTGGATAAGCAGGGGGTGGCAAAGCCATGAAAGTGCCTTGAAAGTGAGGGCTAAAAGAATGAGTTTGATATGGTGTAAGACAGGGAGCCAGTGGAGAGCTCCAAAGAGGAGGTTATGTGATCAGAACAGCAGGCAAAGAAGATGATATTTGCAGTTGCATTTTGTACGGATTAGAGTAAGGTGGCACTCCTAGCTGACATAGCTATGTTGGCAACACTTTGTAGTGTAAACCAGGCCTGCGCCTCTCTGTGCCTCCATTTCCCCATCTGTAAGATGGGGATAATGCTATTTACCTCCTTTGTAAAACACTTTGACATCTGTAGATGAAAAGTGCTACCCAAGTGCTAGGTATTACTAGTTTCTACCTTGTTTTGATGTAAAGAAAAAAAGGGCAAAAAAAAAAAAAATCACCCCTTTATGGGGAAACTCCAGCCAGATTTTGCCTTTCAAACCTCTTCTTCTGATCTCTCATTGGCTAGGTGAGGCGCAGTCGGAGCTTACCTCTAACAAGGATGAATACCCCATTTCCTTTTTCTGTTGTGCTTTTCCACACGGCCTCGCAGTAGTAGGTGCCAGTAGCAGGGGGGTTTTCTGATGGCCCAATTGTATGTGGGTAATCCTTCTCTGTTGTCTGGTTCATCTGTCCAGTGGGGATTGCTTCAGATACGGGACAATTTTTGATGGTGACTCTCTTGCCTTCTGAGTTCACCCAGTAATAATGGATTGTGAAGGTGGTGTATTCCTTCATGTAGGGGTAGCTGACCAGGCACTTCATCGATACCTTTTCATTGGCAAAAGCGACCTGGATCAGGGGGGTTTGTTTTACTGAGACCTTCTGTCCTGCAACCTGCCATCCTAGACAATAGGAGATAATCATTAGCATTACACACTTGCTCTCTCGCTTACACACACACAATTAGATGCATTATCATGGGGGTTGCACCCAGCTTTGCTGCATCCAGGATTGGCTATTGTCAGAGACAGGATGATACTGGACTACATGGACCACTGGTATGTTTTGGCAAGGCAACTCCTGTGTGGTCTATAGAGTCCATTAGATAAATATTGTGTGGTTTTAGATACACTTGCAATCCCAGGCTTCCCCTTTTTCTTTGTGAGTTCTTCTCTAAAACTCTAGCATGCTGAAAGGCGGAAGAAAGGAGGAAGTGGACTGATTACTCAGTGTGTGAGAATATGTTATGGCTAACAAAAGTGGAAATTAACTCTGGTTTGATGTTTCGTATAACACCTCCTCTAAAATCCTATGCCTCTGTGTCAGTGTGCAAATGTGTGTGTCAGTGTAACTGTGTATTTGGGTACGTGGGGTGTGAGAGTGAGGAAGGAAATTGCACACACTGTGCATGCCAGTATTGAGACCGTGAAAAATATTAAGAGGATGCAGCTTCATCACTCAAAACTTTTGCCACTCTAAAACAGCAAAGCAAAGGGCGAGTCAGCACATAAGATACAGGAACTATTGGCAGAACTGTGAAGACCTGAAGTAGCCATGCATGATAATATCTCTTTAAGAGAGAGGGGAAATCGTTCCCGTGATTGTTGTCAGGCAATTGGAAGGATATCTGCTTCTGCAATTTACCATGTGGTGATATATAGGAAGTTACAACAGAGGCTGCAGAAGCAAAGAGGAGACGCTGCCTCTAGGCTTGTTCCCTTTTTTGTTTAGCATAAAGAACAAAAAAGCTCAAGGGGAACACCATATATTGTGAAAATGCCAATAGAAAGCCCATTTCACAGGGTATATGCCCCCGTCCCTTTGACATCACGAGTCAAGTTCTAAACACTAGACAACCTTTGATCTGTTTATGTTAGCACCTGCAATTCCCATCTCAAAGCATTTGACATAATAATGAATAGAGAACAATAGGAGCGGAGGAGTGGCAAAAGCATTTTAAAAGTTATCAAAAAATCATCAGAGCTGCTCCAGCCAATTGCTTTTTCTTTCTATTTGCCAGTGGAGCTAATTTTCTGTCACTGAGTGGTCTCTCCCCACTCTCGAGTCTAGGGCATGATCATTCATCATCCTCATCTTCAGTCCACCCTGTATAACAATGCCAAGGTTTACATGAACCTGGCTTTCACACAAGCCATTACAAAGTGCCACTGTCGCAATGCAGGGCCGATACCAATACCTACCCTCCTGTCAATCCCTGGAGCCATTAGCTTGAGAAGAACTTGCCACAGAGAACCTGAACCATTTAATGTAGGTTACATGGCACTACTTCCATATTCCCCCTCTCTTCCGGATTTTCGTTATGAGTTCTTAAAAGACAGAATGTTAAAAAGACAGAAATACCAGGAATGTGCAAGTTCCTAGAGGGGGCTCTCTGGAAATTAACAAAAGACACCAGCTGAAAAAATGCCGTAATGTGACCAAATGGAAGCATAAACAAAAGGAACAGAAAGCACTTTTTACCTCCACGCTGAAGGAGCCAGAGAAGAAGGAAGATGGCATTTAGACTGGCGGCCATGATAGGGTCAAAGGCTGTAAGAAAACAACCAGATCTGACACGCCAACAGACGAGAGATGTTTTTGGTCAGGTATCTCCACAACTGAGACGTCGTTTCTCCCTTTCCTTTTGCAAGGGAAGAGGCGGGGAGGCAGCAGGGTGGGAAACACAATGCAGCAAGCAGGCTGTTCCTGGTAGACACGGCTGCCTTCTGCTTTTCGGCTGGACTCCTCCCTGCCTCTGTGGTTGTTGTAAACTGCTAGGCTGGTGTTACATCAGTCAATTGATGGCCACACTATATATAGCCCTTGGCTCGCTAGGGTTGTGTGTTGGCTGGAGCAGGTGATGGGGAAGCAGAGTGTGCTTTGCATGCTGGATGGGGCACTGGCAATACATAGGAAGGCAGATGTAGCTGTAGATGTACTATGTATTGTCTTTACAGGTAATTTTATTGATTTTGAGGGGTTGCGCTAGTGAGATTTGCTCTTAAGCACCCTTTATTTTAGCAACATACTGTGCCCAACCCTGCACAGGTACAAAAAAGAAGGAGTCTCCCTCCCCCCTTGGGCACCCATACAGGGAGCAGGCCCAGTAGCAATCACTGCACTCCCCCGAGTACAAAGATTTCTCCTGGGTAGCACTTAGAGCCCTTGACAGATGGGGAGGGGGGGAAAGCAATGACCTAACATACTCTTCAAGGCTGGTGCAGCAGCTGCACTCCTCCAGGGGAGATTTGGTTCAGATTAGCCAGAATGAAGGCCCCTTTCCCCCCACCTCATGAGCTGCATTGGGCTGGTCTCAGCTGGAAATCACTCTTTAGAGGTCTTACAGCTGAGCAGCAAGGACAATCAAGAGTGGTAACAAGGCTCTTGGGACCCATCTGGTATTTCTCATATGCAGGCATGGATTGGGCAGCACCAGCCCTGTGCAGATGTGGGGTCAGAGCGACACTTGACAGCGTCTGTCCAGCCGGAAGCGAGGCCTGAGATTGTTGGTTTGGGTGGGAGTGTGACACCTCCTCATGGAAGGACTTTGCTGTCCCAGCTGAATAGCAGTGGCTTTCTGTTATCTTTATCCTCATGGTACCCCGCGTACCTTTGCGTATTCCAGCGTTGATGTGTTTCTGGAGGATAGTGTATGCTTCTTCTGTCTCTGATGTGTTTTAACTCTGATCAGCATTTACGGATTTCAGGAATTCAGAGCGATGAATAAATTAAGTAGAGTGGGTTTGTGGGGTGGCTAGGACAACATCCTTTCACACACACCCCCGTCTACAAACAAGTTCTTTGCCACCCTAAATGTGCAGTCCTAGAAATATCACTATATGGAATTTTGAAATAAATATATTTATATCTACCATTTCAAAAGAGCTTGCACATGAGAATTATCTGGGGGATTTAGAGGCACTCCAGGCCAGAAATAAATTCCTTGCTGCAATTTGCTATGGTACAGCTTTCTGAAAACAAATGGCTTTGAAATGACTACCAGCAGCTAATAACTGCAAGGTAACACTCTATTCCTTCGAGCACCAGAGGAGCCTGAACCTTTGAATGTTATACTCAAGTTCAATTTGCATCTGGAATTTTGGACTGGGCTGTAGCCCTGGAGATTTAAATGTGGGGGGAAGTAGGGGATTCTTGTGTTTTTGTATCAGGACAGTGGTGGGTGTGAGGTTATTCAGTCTGGTTCCCCCTAAAACTCCTGTGGAGCCCGCTTAGGAAGGCTCTGCTAACAGAAGATTGTACCCGGACAGCACAATCCAAAACTTGTAAGTGCTGGGTAATGTTGTTACCATCAATGATACGTGAAGCTCTGTAGGTAAGAGACTCTTCAGAGCGTGAGCTGGCCAGCTGTATTGTGATTAGGAAGCAACCACTCTTCCCCCAGCCCCTATGGTACAGCATTACACAGATTGGCCAGCTACATTATGAGTTTGTTTTTCCTCTGAAGCATCAGGTATTGGCCACTTCCTGAGACACAACCCAGGACTGGCCTAAGGGTCCAGACTGATGTGGTGCTGTTTCTGTGCATAGCTCTAATGCAGGGGTAGGCAACCTATGGCATGCGTGCCAAAGGCGGCACGTGAGCTGATTTTCAGTGGCACTCACACTGCCCGGGTCCTGGCAACCGGTCCGGGGGACTCTGCATTTTAATTTAATTTTAAATGAAGCTTCTTAAACATTTTAAAAACCTTATTTTCTTTACATACAACAATAGTTTAGTTATATATTAGAGACTTATAGAAAGGGACTTTCTAAAAACGTTAAAATGTATTACTGGCACGCGAAACCTTAAATTAGAGTGAATAAATGAAGACTCGGCACACCACTTCTGAAAGGTTGCCAACCCCTGCTCTAATGGATCCAGTATTGTTGGAATGACAGGGGCCTGTTGTCCCCACAGTAAAAAAGCATTAGCAGAAAAGCATGTTGTATTGCAGATCAGGGACAACACCTTCTCTGTGCAAGAACTGAACCCCTTAGGACTGCCTGTTCCTAGCTGAATCTGATGTACATGCACTAGCAAGTACATACACACCTTTCCAGGTGAAGTCTTTTATTCAAGTGATCAGTCAAACACTAGCAAAAGCAGCTCTGCAGAGACCACAACAAAGTCTCTTTATTGCAGTCGCATTTAACACCACAACGAACAGAAGCAACTATTGGTGTAGAGAGGAGAGAGAACAGCTCAACAAGCTTGATTGCAGATTCTGGCTGATAACATTTCAGAGGGCTTTCCAAAACAGCCACAGCCTAGCTTTACTGTAATTTCACAAACCAGCTAGATTCCCCATCCCTCTAAACCCGGGCCCGAGACCACGCCCGCATCTCAATGCATTCAGATTATTGTAGACCTTTTCTACACTAGACTTTATTGCTTAAAGCTTTCCTATGGTGGCAGCCATGGTGGACGCGCCAGTATAGACATGGTCCAGGCTACTGCTGGCATTTTTACCACCACGTTATCTAGATCGGCTCTGGGCAGGGTGAGATGACACAGTAAAAACACCAGTGTCCTGTCTACACTAGCACTACCACCAGCAACAATGGGAAATGTAAAGACAAAAAGGGGCAGACACTGCCTACAAAAGGGAGGATGCAATTCTGTAATCTCCTTAGCTAGCAAAATGAGTCTCTCAGAAATTTCCCACGCTAGTTCCTTCCGTCTTGATCCACTGAAAAGGCTCCTGGCGCGTGAATCATCATCATGTAGCCTCAGGAGTTCCTTTTCACCACCCTTGCTACAATCCCTCACTCTCACATCATTCCCCCGAGCTTCCCCCAAGAATCTTCCTGGTGTAGCCTGTGTGTGCCAAATGGAGAACTGAACGGTATTTCTCTCACTTCACAGGCGGACATCTTCCAGGAATGGTTCTGTCGGCATTAGCCCCAGAATCCACAAGGATAATGGGAAACATAGAAGGTTGGTGAGCTTTGTTATACTGATGCAGGAGGAAGGTACCTCTGTAGCTGCCCTAGAATGATCTACAGGAAACAATTATACAGAGCATTAATGTGAGGCTGAATATTGTCCATGTGTTTAATGTTTTTGTTCTTGCCCTTCTGTTTGCTTGCCCCAATTAGCTACTCTTCACTTTAAAAAAATGAAGTTTGACATCTCATTCCCTGTGATCTGGAACATCACCAGTTGGCACAGAGTGTGATCAAACCTTATGCTTCAGGGCATTAACTGCTCTGCAGGGAGATCAGGAAGGAAAGGTTTCCCCTCCTGTGTTGGAAAGCATTGCATAAATTAGCCAGCTGTATTATGGATTTTTCCTCACCCTTCCTCTGAAGCATTAGGTAGCGCCTTTGCTGGATGCTGGACTAGATGAACAGTGATCAGTTCTAGGAAGACAATTTATGAATTTCCATGTAAAAATTACATTGTCCACAATGTAGTCAAATGCAGGGCGCTCGATCAGCTTACGGTCAGTTGTGACCATAAGGAAGTGATGGAAACCTCGTGGCATGGGATGTTTAAAACAGAACTGGATAAAACACTGCTCTTATTATCATCATCATTTACCCTAAGGCCCCAAATCAGACAGGGACCCTGTTGTTTAGAGCCCTGTATAAACACACACACACAATCCCTGCCCCAAAGAGGTGACAGTATTATTTGGAACAAGATGCAGTGAATAACAAACAGTAGGAGGGAAAGGCGGAAATGAACTAAAGAGAATATTCTTGCATGACAGAGGCCAGACGAGGCTTTTTGCATCTCTCTGAGTGGTGCACATTGAACCACCAGGTGGAGCCCCATTACAGAACGTGTACTTTTTCCCTTGTGTATCTGTTAGTTTTGGGGGTGGAGGTAGCTGTATAAATCTACTGCCTTTCCCCTTCCTATCTTAGTCACCTCTGCAAAAACATGGTTCATTTAGTCAGTGGTCCCTTTTCTCTAAGCCTCAATACGGTTACATGAACAAAATATGAAATTACACTATGTAGCATTATAGAAAGTGAGGCCTATCCAGGGCACTGCAGGGTAGGGTGACCAGATGTCCCAATTTTATGGGGACAGTCCCGGTATTTGGGGCTTTTTTTTATATGGTCTCCTATTACCCCCCACCCCTGTCCCAATTTTTCACTCTTGCTATCTGGTCACCCTACTGTAGGGGATGACATTACACACACACACACTCTATCCTTAGTTTGTTTATCAAACAGCAAAGATTCCTCTCCCAACCCACCTTCAGACCTGGGGGGAAAAACTACAGTTGCCCTTCTCTTTCCTCATGTTATAATGAATCTTGGGGGAATTATTCTTTGTGAGGGTAATTCTGCCTCCGGTCTTCTTGTTTTGCTTATGTTGGGGCTAAGGGAGGGGTGGATGAGATGAGATCACACACACACACACACACACATCCCTTTCCAAGGCTATTCAGCCATCTTTCTCTGAAAAGACAAACAGCAGCGTTACAGTCAAACACTTTGTGGTATTGTTCTTACAGCTCGGCCCCTGGCTCCTGGAAACAAGTGATTACATGAGAAGCTCAGTTTTCATTTACAAAAAAAGAATGTTTTTAGCTCTCACGGCTGCAGGAAGAAGATTATAAATGTGATCCAAGCACTTGCACATTAAAGGCTCAGAAACCAGAAGACAAGTAAGAATGCATAGTAAGAATGCACAGTGCCTTAAAAATCATGAGAGAGTTTTTAGTTTGTTTTGTTTTTTAATTCATGATTTTATTTTATTTTTAACATTTTGGGTTGGAAATATTGTAAACAGCACGAGCAAAACGGAAAGGCTTATGAAGACTGCACTAAAACCAGAGAAACTCCATTTAACCTGCATGCAGCACACGCATTGTAGAGAAAGAGGAGCAGAAATGCCAATTAGTATCTGGTATTTATTGCACTGAGTGCCTTCTCTGTGTAGGTTCTCTGGTGTTTTATGAGACCTCCCTCTGCAAATGAAATAGCACTTCCTATTGGTTTTTAAATTTTGCCTCTTTGGTTCTTTTAATATTATAAACAATTTATATCCTATGTAGTAAATAGAATAGAATTTTTTTCACCTCAGGACAGATTAACATTAAGCTTCTACTTTCACACACGAAAGCATTTTCTATTAATACAATAAAAAGCTTTGTACCTTGCACAGTATCTGGATTTCATGCAAGGTAAAACGCCAAACTCACACAGGTCAAGTGGGAGAAAAAAGCTTTTGTAAAGTATAGGCTATTCTGATTTCTGTCTCCCTTCACCTCCTCCCCCAGCTCCCATCATCTTGCTTTGGCAGAATTATATAACCCAGGATGTAAGACGTGACATCTGTATTTTGTATTCTGCAGTCAAAGTTCTATTTGAATTGAACAGCTCTTCCACTTACCAGCACCAGAGCTATAACCCCAGAGAAAAAGAGCACAACTAGAATACACTTAAGGCAAAAAATAATGCTAATGAACTGTAATCAACAATTTAAAGAACAAAAATTTGTACTTCTCAAGCTGTAGATGTTACTGCAATGGTTCACACATTAGACAAAACATGGGAAATAGAAGAGGAAAAACACTTTTTTCACTCATTCTAGGTCAGGTCTATGCTAGAATTTTTTGCCAGTATAGCAGTATTGGTTAGGGATATGATTTTTATGACATTTTTATACTGACAAAGCTTTTTAGTGTAGACGAGGCCCTAGTCACAAATTCCCCTGGTTGCTATCAAGGCATGGCAGGCAAGGGAAAATAGAAGATCTGCTTTACTGATATGTTTACTTGAAGAAGGAATTGATGGTAAATGCGGATTAAACATTCCTTATTACTCCCAAAGCCCAACCCCATATTCTGGAATTAAGAAAGGATACCAGAGTTACCCAATAGCACTGTGCAAACAACCTATTTCCTTAACTGATAAACTGAGGCCTAGTCTTCACTGGATAGTTACCTGGATTGTATTTAACTCAATTTAGTGATTTAGTATTCTCACATTACTGGCTGAGAGGCCAGTGGGGTGATACTGGGCAGGAAGAGGGGACACACCATAGTGAGCTGGATTTTTAAAGGTAATGGGGTGCCTAGATATACAGATAAAGGCCTAGTGGGATTTTCAAAAGCACCTGGACACCAAATTCCCATTGAAGCCCACGGGGCACCTATCTACATCTTTAGGTTACTATTACCTTTGAGAATCTGGCTCTGAGTGAATGGCTGTATGGTCTCCTGGTGGAAGAAGTGTATGTGGCTGAGCAGTGCTGGGTGGGGGGAGGGTGGAGAGGTTGATCCTGCAGAGGGCAGACAGAGCTGTATGTATAAACACAAGTTGTCAAAAGGATGCCAGGGAGACAGAGATCCCAATTCTACATTAATGACAGTCCAGCTCTGTGGACACTCTGTATCTCATCTACACAAGAAAGTTGAACTGATTTAACAAATCACGTTTTCAACCAATTTAGTTAAACTGCTGCAAAGCCCTATGTAAACACACTTATTTTGGTTTAGATTAAACAGATTCCTAATTGATTTAAACTAAATGGAACTAAGATTCCACCCCCCTCTAGACTTTTGCTTAACTAAATCAATATAAAACAACACCTTAAATTAAAATGGTGCAAATTTCTCATCTAGAAGATCCCTAAATCACTTATCTCTGGGTAATCTCATCCGCAAAACACAAATTCAACTACCTGCTGACAACTCACTGATGTAGCTTTGTACTCCACACCTGTCTCCTTCTGTCCAAACTAAAATCTAAGCCTGTCTCTCTGCCATCTCCTCATGGATGTCTAGCCATCAGCTCAACCACAACATGGCTAAAAAAAAGCCCCATAAGCACCTCCCGCCCCAGCCACTACCTCCTTTCTCAATCACTGTGGACAATACCATCATCCTGCCTGTCACTAGGGTTGCCAACCCTCCAGGATTGTCCAGGAGTCTCCAGGAATTAAAGATTAATCTTTAATTGAAGGTTATGTCATCTGATGAAAGCTCCAGGAATACCTCCAACCAAAATTGGCAACCCTACCTTTCACTCCGGCCCATAATTTGGGCATCATTGACTCAGAGCTCTCTCTGGGCCCTCACAGCTGGGCTATGTGTCTAAATCAGTATTTCTCAAATGTGGCCACATGCAGTCACCAGGGGCTTTTCTTGTGGCCATGACAGCCCCCTGGGCTGTGATTAGAAGGGGTGGGGAGGGCAAAGTAGTGCCTCCTCCTCCTCCCTGGTGCTCCTGGATGCACTGCCTTGGTGTTGGTTGCTGGGGCCACCCTCTGGAGTCACCTGGGGCACAACGCTGTAGGAGCAGGCAGCCGGTGAGTTCCCCATCTTCCCAGGGGTGGTAGGGCTCAGGCTTTGGGCTTCAGCTCAGGGGTGTCAGCAGGGCCGGCTCTGGCTTTTTTGCCGCCCCAGGCAAAAAAGCCTCC